>NC_090415.1:1007385-1283125 GCF_036365525.1 Heterodontus francisci
TCTGTACCTGGTCTCTCTCTCTCTCTCTCTCTCAGTCTGTACTCGGTCTCTCTCTCTCAGTCTGTACCCGGTCTCTCTCTCTCTCAGTCTGAACCTGGTCTCTCTCTCTCTCAGTCTGAACCTGGTCTCTCTCTCTCAGTCTGGACCCGGTCTCTCACTCTCAGTCTGCACCCGGTCTCTCTCTCTCAGTCTGTGCCCGGTCTCTCTCTCTCTCAGTCTGAACCTGGTCTCTCTCTCAGTCTGTACCTGGTCTCTCTCTCTCTCTCTCTCTCTCTCTCAGTCTATACCTGGTTTCTCTCTCTCAGTCTGTACCCGGTCTCTCTCTCTCTCAGTCTGTACCTGGTCTCCCTCTCTCAGTCTGTACTCGGTCTCTCTCTCTCAGTCTGCACCCGGTCTCTCTCTCTCTCAGTCTGTACCTGGTCACTCTCTCTCTCTCTCTCTCAGTCTGTACCCGGTCTCTCTCTCTCTCAGTCTGTACCTGGTCTCTCTCTCTCTCTCTCAGTCTGTACTCGGTCTCTCTCTCTCAGTCTGTACCCGGTCTCTCTCTCTCCCAGTCTGTACCTGGTCTCTCTCTCTCAGTCTGTACCCGGTCTCTCTCTCTCAGTCTGTACCCGGTTTCTCTCTCTCTCAGTCTGTACCTGGTCTCTCTCTCTCTCAGTCTGTACCTGGTCTCTCTCTCTCAGTCTGTACCCGGTCTCTCTCTCAGTCTGTACCCGGTCTATCTCTCTCTCAGTCTGTACTCGGTCTCTCTCTCTCAGTCTGTAACTGGTCTCTCTCTCTCAGACTTTACCCGGTCTCTCTCTCTCTCAGTCTTACCTGGTCTCTCTCTCTCAGTCTGCACCCGGTCTCTCTCACTCAGACTGTACACGGTCTCTCTCTCTCTCACTCTGTACCTGGTCTCTCTCTCTCTCTCAGTGTGTACCCGGTCTCTCTCTCTCTCCGTCTGCACCCGATCTCTCTCTCTCTCAGTCTGTACCTGGTCTCTCTCTCTCTCACAGTCTGTACCCGGTCTCTCTCTCTCAGTCTGTACCCGGTCTCTTGCTCAGGCTGTACCTGGTCTCTCTCTCAGTCTGAACCCGGTCTCTCTCTCTCTCAGTCCGTACCTGGTCTCTCTCTCTCTCTAAGTCTGTACCCGGTATCTCTCTCTCTCATTCTTTACCTGGTCTCTCTCACTCTCAGTCTGCACCCGGTCTCTCTCACTCTCTCAGTCTGTACCCAATCTCTCTCTCTCACAGTCTGTACCCGGTCTCTCTCTCTCTCTCAGTCTGTACCTGGTCTCTCTCTCTCAGTCTGTACGGGGTCTCTCTCTCTCTCTCTCTCTCTCAGTCTGTACCCGGTCTCTCTCTCTCTCAGTCTGTACCCAGTCTCTCTCTCTCAGTCTGTACCCGGTCTCTCTCTCTCTTACTCTGTACCCGGTCTCTCTCTCTCAGTCTGTACACGGTCTCTCTCTCTCAGTCTGTACCCGGTCTCTCTCTCTCTCTCAGTCTGTACCTGGTCTCTCTCTCTCTCTCAGTCTCTACCTGGTCTCTCTCTCTCAGTCCGTACCCAGTCTCTCTCTCTCTCAGTCTGTACCTGGTCTCTCTATATCTCTTTCAGTCTGTACCCGGTCTCTCTCTCTCTCATTCTATACCCGGTCTCTCTCTCTCTCTCTCTCTCTCTCTCAGTCTGTACCCGGTCTCTCTCTCTCTCTCTCAGTCTGTACCCGGTCTCTCTCTCTCTCTCAGTCTGTACCTGGTCTCTCTCTCTCTCTCAGTCTGTACCTGGTCTCTCTCTCTCTCTCAGTCTATACCTGGTCTCTTTCTCTCAGTCTGTACCCGGTCTCTCTCTCTCTCAGTATGTACCTGGTCTCTCTCTCTCTCTCAGTCTGTACCTGGTCTCTCTCTCTCTCTCAGTCTGCACCCGGTCTCTCACTCAGTCTGTACCTGGTCTCTCTCTCTCTCTCAGTCTGTACCTGGTCTCTCTCTCTCTCTCAGTCTGCACCCGGTCTCTCACTCAGTCTGTACCTGGTCTCTCTCTCTCTCTCAGTCTGTACCTGGTCTCTCTCTGTCAGTCTGTACCCGGTCTCTCTCTCTCTCATTCTATACCCGGTCTCTCTCTCTCTCTCAGTCTGTACCTGGTCTCTCTCTCTCTCTCAGTCTGTACCTGGTCTCTCTCTCTCTCTCAGTCTGCACCCGGTCTCTCACTCAGTATGTACCTGGTCTCTCTCTCTCAATCTGTACTTATTCTCTCTCTCTCCGTCTGTACCCGGTCGCTCTCTCTCTCAGTCTGTACCTGGTCTCTCTCTCTCTCTCTCAGTCTGTACCCGGTCTCTCTCTCTCAGTCTGTACCCGGTCTCTCTCTCTCTCAGTCTGTACCTGGTCTCTCTCTCAGTCTGTACCCGGTCTCTCTCTCTCAGTCTGTACCATGTCTCTCTCTCTCTCAGTCTGTACCTGGTCTCTCTCTCTCTCTCAGTCTGTACCCGGTCTCTCTCTCTCTCAGTCTGTACCTGGTCTCTCTCTCTCTCTCAGTCTGTACCTGGTCTCTCTCTCTCTCTCTCTCTCAGTCTGTACTCGGTCTCTCTCTCTCAGTCTGTACCCGGTCTCTCTCTCTCTCAGTCTGAACCTGGTCTCTCTCTCTCTCAGTCTGAACCTGGTCTCTCTCTCTCAGTCTGTACCCGGTCTCTCACTCTCAGTCTGCACCCGGTCTCTCTCTCTCAGTCTGTACCCGGTCTCTCTCTCTCTCAGTCTAAACCTGGTCTCTCTCTCAGTCTGTACCTGGTCTCTCTCTCTCTCTCTCTCTCTCAGTCTATACCTGGTTTCTCTCTCTCAGTCTGTACCCGGTCTCTCTCTCTCTCAGTCCGTACCTGGTCTCCCTCTCTCAGTCTGTACTCGGTCTCTCTCTCTCAGTCTGCACCCGGTCTCTCTCTCTCTCAGTCTGTACCTGGTCACTCTCTCTCTCTCTCTCAGTCTGTACCCGGTCTCTCTCTCTCTCAGTCTGTCCCTGGTCTCTCTCTCTCTCTCTCAGTCTGTACTCGGTCTCTCTCTCTCAGTCTGTACCCGGTCTCTCTCTCTCCCAGTCTGTACCTGGTCTCTCTCTCTCAGTCTGTACCCGGTCTCTCTCTCTCAGTCTGTACCCGGTCTCTCTCTCTCTCAGTCTGTACCCGGTGTCTCTCTCTCTCTCTCTCTCAGTCTGTACCCGGTCTCTCTCACTCTCAGTCTGTACCCGGTCTCTCTCTCTCTAAGCCTGTACCCGGTCTCTCTCTCTCTCTCTCTCAGTCTGTACCCGGTCTCTCTCTCTCTCTCAGCCTGTACCCGGTCTCTGTCTCTCTCTCTCTCAGTCCGTACTCGGTCTCTCTCTCTCTCTCTCAAACTGTACCCGGTCTCTCTCTCTCTCTCAGTCTGTACCCTGTCTCTCTCTCTCTCCCTCTCAGTCTGTACCCGGTCTCTCTCTCTCTCTCTCAGTCTGTACCCGGTCTCCCTCTCTCTCTCTCAGTCTGTACTCGGTCTCTCTCTCTCTCTCTCTCACACTGTACCCGGTCTGTCTCTCTCTCTCTCAGACTGTACCCGGTCTCTCTCCCTCTCTCTCAGTCTGTACCCGGACTCTCTCTCCCTCTCAGTCTGTACCCGGTCTCTCTCTCTCTCTCTCAGTCTGCACTCGGTCTCTCTCTCTCTCTCTCAGACTGTACCCGGTCTCTCTCTCTCTCTCTCAGTCTGTACCCGGACTCTCTCTCCGTCTCAGTCTGTACCCGGTCTCTCTCTCTCTCTCTCAGTCTGTACTCGGTCTCTCTCTCTCTCTCTCAGACTGTACCCGGTCTCTCTCTCTCTCTCTCAGCCTGTACTCGGTCTCTCTCTCTCTCTCTCAGTCTGTACTCGGTCTCTCTCTCTCTCTCTCTCAGACTGTACCCGGTCTCTCTCTCTCTCTCTCAGTCTGTACCCGGACTCTCTCTCCCTCTCAGTCTGTACCCGGTCTCTCTCTCTCTCAGTCTGTACCCGGTCTCCCTCTCTCTCTCTCAGTCTGTACCCGGTCTCTCTCTCCCTCTCAGTCTGTACCGGGTCTCTCTCTCTCAGTCTGTACCCGGTCTCCCTCTCTCAGTCTGTACCCGGTCTCCCTCACTCAGTCTGTACCCGGTCTCTCTCTCCCAGTCTGTACCCGGTCTCTCCATACCAGTCTGTACCCAGTCTCCCTCTCTCTGACTGTACCCGGTCTCTCTCTCTGGGAGAGCTGGGAAGGTCAGTTTGAAAGTAAATTTAATTTCCTTTTGTTTTTCGGCGGAGGCCAGGGGGCTGCTGGGTAAGTAAAACACTATATATTTGGGCGGTTTCTGAACCCGAGACACCACACTTGTCGTGTCTCCCAACCGCCCTCCTCCTCTAACCAAAAAAAAAGGACTCGGTGGGGTGTTTATAAGGTAAGGCTTTTTCGATTTCTCTGGTTTATTGTGATTGGTAAAAACTTTTCGTTCCTTTTTCATTTAACTAAGTTAAGCTTAAGATTAAAAATGGCAGGAGATCTCAGACCCGTGTCATGCTCCTCTTGCTCAATGTGGGAGCTCAGGGACACGGCTGATGTCCCTGACTCCTTCACGTGCAGGAAGTGTGTCCAACTGCAGCTCTTGTTAGACCGCATGACGGCTCTCGAGCTGCGGATGGACTCACTTTGGAGCATGCGCGATGCTGAGGAGGTCGTGGATAGCACGTTTAGTGAATTGGTCACACCGCAGATTAGGATTGCTGAGGGAGAAAGGGAATGGGTTACCAAAAGGCAGAGAAAGAGCAGGAAGGCAGCGCAGGAGTCCCCTGCGGTCATCTCCCTCCAAAACAAGTATACCGTTTTGGATACTGTTGGGGGAGATGGCTCACCAGGGGAAGGCAGCAGTAGCCAGGTCCATGGCACCGTGGCTGGCTCTGCTGTTCAGAAGGGCGGGAAAAAGAGTGGAAGGGCTATAGTCATAGGGGATTCGATTGTAAGGGGAGTAGATAGGCGGTTCTGTGGTCGAAAACGAGACTCCCGAATGGTATGTTGCCTCCCAGGTGCACGGGTCAGGGATGTCTCAGATCGGCTGCAGAACATTCTAAAGGGGGAGGGTGAACAGCCAGTTGTCATTGTGCACATAGGCACTAATGATATAGGTAAAAAACGGGATGAGGTCCTGCAAGCAGAATTTAGGGAGTTAGGAGCCAAGTTAAAAAGTAGGACCTCAGAGGTAGTAATCTCAGGATTGCTACCAGTGCCACGTGCTAGTCAGAGTAGAAATGAAAAAATAGTGAGGATGAATGCGTGGCTTGAGAGATGGTGCAGGAAGGAGGGGTTCAGATTTTTGGGACATTGGGACCGGTTCTGGGGGAGGTGGGACTATTACAAATTGGATGGTCTACACCTGGGCCGGACTGGAACCAATGTCCTTGGAGGTGCTTTTGCTAACGCTGTTGGGGAGGGTTTAAACTAATGTGGCAGGGGGATGGGAACCAATTGAGGTCAGTTGACAGTAAGGAGGTAGTAACAAAAGCCTGTAAGGAACTAGATAATGAAGTCAGTGTGACTAAGGGGAAGAGCAGGCAGGGAGCAGATGATGAATATAAAGGGACTGGTGGTCTGAGGTGCATTTGTTTTAATGCAAGAAGTGTAGCAGGTGAGGCAGATGAACTTAGGGCTTGGATTAGTACCTGGGAGTATGATGTTATTGCTATTACTGAGACTTGGTTGAGGGAAGGGCATGATTGGCAACTAAATATCCCAGGATATCGATGCTTCAGGCGGGATAGAGAGGGAGGTAAAAGGGGTGGAGGAGTTGCATTACCGGTCAAAGAGGATATCACAGCTGTGCTGAAGGAGGGCACGATGGAGGCCTCGAGCAGTGAGGCAATATGGACAGAACTCAGAAATAGGAAGGGTGCGGTAACAATGTTGGGGCTGTACGCCAGGCCTCCCAACAGCGAGCGTGAGATAGAGGTACAAATATGTAAACAGATTATGGAAAGATGTAGGAGCGACAGGGTGGTGGTGATAGGAGATTTTAATTTTCCCAACATTGACTGGGATTCACTTAGTGTTAGAGGTCTAGATGGAGCAGAATTTGTAAGGAGCATCCAGGAGGGTTTTCTAGAGCAGTATATAAATAGTCCAACTCAGGAAGGGGCCATACTGGACCTGGTGTTGGGGAATGAGCCCGGCCAGGTGGTTGAAGTTTCAGTCAGGGACTACTTTGGGAATAGTGATCACAATTCCGTAAGCTTTAAAATACTCATGGACAAAGACGAGAGTGGTCCGAAAGGAAGAGTGCTAAATTGGGGAAAGGCCAACTATACCAAAATTCGGCAGGACCTGGGAAATGTAGATTGGGAGCAGCTGTTTGAAGGTAAATCCACATTTGATATGTGGGAGGCTTTTAAAGAGAGGTTGATTAGCGTTCAGGAGAGACATGTTCCTGTGAAAATGAGGGAGAGAAATGGCAAGATTAGGGAACCATGGATGACAGCTGAAATTGTGAGACTAGCTAAGAGGAAAAAGGAAGCATACATAAGGTGTAGGCGGCTGATGAAAGACGAAGCTTTGAAAGAATATCGGGAATGTAGGACCAATCTGAAACGAGGAATTAAGAGGGCTAAAAGGGGTCATGAAATATCTTTAGCAAACAGGGTTAAGGAAAATCCCAAAGCCTTTTATTCATATATAAGGAGAAAGAGGGTAACTAGAGAAAGGATTGGCCCACTAAAGGACAAAGGAGGAAAGTTATGCTTGGACTCAGAGAAAACGGGTGAGATTCTAAACGAGTACTTTGCATCGGTATTCACCGAGGAGAGGGACATGACGGATGTTGAGGTTAGGAACAGATGTTTGATTACTCTAGGTCAAGTCGGCATAAGGAGGGAGGAAGTGTTGGGTATTCTAAAGGGCATTAAGGTGGACAAGTCCCCAGGTCCGGATGGGATCTATCCCAGGTTACTGAGGGAAGCGAGAGAGGAAATAGCTGGGGCCTTAACAGATATCTTTGCAGCATCCTTAAACACGGGTGAGGTCCCGGAGGACTGGAGAATTGCTAATGTTGTCCCCTTGTTTAAGAAGGGTAGCAGGGATAATCCAGGTAATTATAGACCGGTGAGCCTGACGTCAGTGGTAGGGAAGCTGCTGGAGAAGATACTGAGGGATAGGATCTATTCCCATTTGGAAGAAAATGGGCTCATCAGTGATAGGCAACATGGTTTTGTGCAGGGAAGGTCATGTCTTACCAACTTAATAGAATTCTTTGAGGAAGTGACAAAGTTGATTGATGAGGGAAGAGCTGTAGATGTCATATACATGGACTTCAGTAAGGCGTTTGATAAGGTTCCCCATGGCAGGCTGATGGAGAAAGTGAAGGCGCATGGGGTCCAAGGTGTACTAGCTAGATGGATAAAGAACTGGCTGGGCAACAGGAGACAGAGAGTAGCAGTAGAGGGGAGTTTCTCAAAATGGAGATGTGTGACCAGTGGTGTTCCACAGGGATCCGTGCTGGGACCACTGTTGTTTGTGATATACATAAATGATTTGGAGGAAAGTATAGGTGGTCTGATTAGCAAGTTTGCAGACGACACTAAGATTGGTGGAGTAGCAGATAGTGAAGGGGACTGTCAGAGAATACAGCAGAATATAAATAGATTGGAGAGTTGGGCAGAGAAATGGCAGATGGAGTTCAATCAGGGCAAATGCGAGGTGATGCATTTTGGAAGATCCAATTCAAGAGTGAACTATACAGTAAATGGAAAGGTCCTGGGGAAAATTGATGTACAGAGAGATTTGGGTGTTCAGGTCCACTGTTCCCTGAAGGTGGCAACGCAGGTAAATAGAGTGGTCAAGAAGGCATACGGCATGCTTTCCTTCATCGGACGGGGTATTGAGTACAAGAGTTGGCAGGTCATGTTACAGTTGTATAGGACTTTGGTTCGGCCACATTTGGAATACTGCGTGCAGTTCTGGTCGCCACATTACCAAAAGGATGTGGATGCTTTGGAGAGGGTGCAGAGGAGGTTCACCAGGATGTTGCCTGGTATGGAGGGCGCTAGCTATGAAGAGAGGTTGAGTAGATTAGGATTATTTTCATTAGAAAGACGGAGGTTGAGGGGGGACCTGATAGAGGTGTACAAAATCATGAGAGGTATAGACAGGGTGGATAGCAAGAAGCTTTTTCCCAGAGTGGGGGATTCAATTACTAGAGGACACGAGTTCAAAGTGAAAGGGGAAATGTTTAGGGGGGATATGCGTGGAAAGTTCTTTACGCAGAGGGTGGTGGGCACCTGGAACGCGTTGCCAGCGGAGGTGGTAGATGCGGGCACGATAGCGTCTTTTAAGATGTATCTAGACAGATACATGAATGGGCAGGAAGAAAAGAGATACAGAACCTAAGAAAATAGGCGACATGTTTAGAGAGAGGATCTGGATCGGCGCAGGCTTGGAGGGCCGAAGGGCCTGTTCCTGTGCTGTAATTATCTTTGTTCTTTGTTTGTTCTCTCTGACTGTACCCGGTCTCCCTCTCTCAGTCTGTACCCAGTCTCTCTCTCTCTGACTGTACCCGGTCTCCCTCTCTCAGTCTGTACCCGGTCTCTCTCTCTCTGACTGTACCCGGTCTCCCTCTCTCTCTCTCAGTCTGTACCGGTCTCTCTCTCTCTGACTGTACCAGGTCTCCCTCTCTCTCTCTCAGTCTGTACCCGGTCTCTCTCTCTCTCTCCCTCAGTCTGTACCCGGTCTCTCTCTCTCTCTCTCTCTCAGTCTGTACTCGGTCTCCCTCTCTCAGTCTGTACCCGGTCTCTGTCTCTTTCAGTCTGTACCTGGTCTCTCTCTCTCTCTCTCTCTCAGTCTGTACTCGGTCTCTCTCTCTCAGTCTGTACCCGGTCTCTCTCTCTCTCAGTCTGAACCTGGTCTCTCTCTCTCAGTCTGTACCCGGTCTCTCACTCTCAGTCTGCACCCGGTCTCTCTCTCTCAGTCTGTGCCCGGTCTCTCTATCTCTCAGTCTGAACCTGGTCTCTCTCTCAGTCTGTACCTGGTCTCTCTCTCTCTCTCTCTCTCTCTCAGTCTATACCTGGTTTCTCTCTCTCAGTCTGTACCCGGTCTCTCTCTCTCAGTCTGCACCTGGTCTCCCTCTCTCAGTCTGTACTCGGTCTCTCTCTCTCAGTCTGCACCCGGTCTCTCTCTCTCTCAGTCTGTACCTGGTCACTCTCTCTCTCTCTCTCTCAGTCTGTACCTGGTCTCTCTCTCTCTCTCTCAGTCTGTACTCGGTCTCTCTCTCTCAGTCTGTACCCGGTCTCTCTCTCTCCCAGTCTGTACCTGGTCTCTCTCTCTCAGTCTGTACCCGGTCTCTCTCTCTCAGTCTGTACCCGGTTTCTCTCTCTCTCAGTCTGTACCTGGTCTCTCTCTCTCTCAGTATGTACCTGGTCTCTCTCTCTCAGTCTGTACCCGGTCTCTCTCTCAGTCTGTACCCAGTCTATCTCTCTCTCAGTCTGTACCTGGTCTCTCTCTCTCAGTCTATACCTGGTCTCTCTCTCTCAGTCTGTACTCGGTCTCTCTCTCTCAGTCTGTAACTGGTCTCTCTCTCTCAGACTTTACCCGGTCTCTCTCTCTCTCAGTCTTACCTGGTCTCTCTCTCTCAGTCTGCACCCGGTCTCTCTCACTCAGACTGTACACGGTCTCTCTCTCTCTCACTCTGTACCTGGTCTCTCTCTCTCTCTCAGTGTGTACCCGGTCTCTCTCTCTCTCCGTCTGCATCCGATCTCTCTCTCTCTCAGTCTGTACCTGGTCTCTCTCTCTCTCACAGTCTGTACCCGGTCTCTCTCTCTCAGTCTGCACCCGGTCTCTCGCTCAGGCTGTACCTGGTCTCTCTCTCAGTCTGAACCCGGTCTCTCTCTCTCTCAGTCTGTACGTGGTCTCTCTCTCTCTCTCTCAGTCTGTACCCGGTCTCTCTCTCTCTCAGTCTGTACCTGGTCTCTCTCTCTCTCTCTCAGTCTGTACCCGGTCTCTCTCTCTCTCAGTCTGTACCTGGTCTCTCTCTCTCAGTCTGTACCTGGTCTCTCTCTCTCTCTCTCTCTCTCTCAGTCTATACCTGGTCTCTCTCTCTCAGTCCGTACCTGGTCTCTCTCTCTCTCTAAGTCTGTACCCGGTATCTCTCTCTCTCATTCTTTACCTGGTCTCTCTCACTCTCAGTCTGCACCCGGTCTCTCTCACTCTCTCAGTCTGTACCCAATCTCTCTCTCTCACAGTCTGTACCCGGTCTCTCTCTCTCTCTCAGTCTGTACCTGGTCTCTCTCTCTCAGTCTGTACCCGGTCTCTCTCTCTCTCTCTCTCAGTCTGTACCCGGTCTCTCTCTCTCTCAGTCTGTACCCAGTCTCTCTCTCTCAGTCTGTACCTGGTCTCTCTCTCTCTTACTCTGTACCCGGTCTCTCTCTCTCAGTCTGTACACGGTCTCTCTCTCAGTCTGTACCCGGTCTCTCTCTCTCTCTCAGTCTGTACCTGGTCTCTCTCTCTCTCTCAGTCTCTACCTGGTCTCTCTCTCTCAGTCCGTACCCGGTCTCTCTCTCTCTCAGTCTGTACCTGGTCTCTCTATATCTCTTTCAGTCTGTACCCGGTCTCTCTCTCTCTCTCAGTCTGTACCTGGTCTCTCTCTCTCTCATTCGAGACCCGGTCTCTCTCTCTCTCTCTCTCTCTCTCAGTCTGTACCCGGTCTCTCTCTCTCTCTCTCAGTCTGTACCCGGTCTCTCTCTCTCTCTCTCAGTCTGTACCCGGTCTCTCTCTCTCTCTCAGTCTGTACCTGGTCTCTCTCTCTCTCTCAGTCTGTACCTGGTCTCTCTCTCTCTCTCAGTCTATACCTGGTCTCTTTCTCTCAGTCTGTACCCGGTCTCTCTCTCTCTCAGTCTGTACCTGGTCTCTCTCTCTCTCTCAGTCTGTACCTGGTCTCTCTCTCTCTCTCAGTCTATACCTGGTCTCTTTCTCTCAGTCTGTACTCGGTCTCTCTCTCTCAGTCTGTACCCGGTCTCTCTCTCTCAGTCTGTACCCGGTCTCTCTCTCTCAGTCTGTACCCGGTTTCTCTCTCTCTCAGTCTGTACCTGGTCTCTCTCTCTCTCAGTATGTACCTGGTCTCTCTCTCTCAGTCTGTACCCGGTCTCTCTCTCAGTCTGTACCCAGTCTATCTCTCTCTCAGTCTGTACCTGGTCTCTCTCTCTCAGTCTATACCTGGTCTCTCTCTCTCAGTCTGTACTCGGTCTCCCTCTCTCAGTCTGTAACTGGTCTCTCTCTCTCAGACTTTACCCGGTCTCTCTCTCTCTCAGTCTTACCTGGTCTCTCTCTCTCAGTCTGCACCCGGTCTCTCTCACTCAGACTGTACACGGTCTCTCTCTCTCTCACTCTGTACCTGGTCTCTCTCTCTCTCTCAGTGTGTACCCGGTCTCTCTCTCTCTCCGTCTGCATCCGATCTCTCTCTCTCTCAGTCTGTACCTGGTCTCTCTCTCTCTCACAGTCTGTACCCGGTCTCTCTCTCTCAGTCTGCACCCGGTCTCTCGCTCAGGCTGTACCTGGTCTCTCTCTCAGTCTGAACCCGGTCTCTCTCTCTCTCAGTCTGTACGTGGTCTCTCTCTCTCTCTCTCAGTCTGTACCCGGTCTCTCTCTCTCTCAGTCTGTACCTGGTCTCTCTCTCTCTCTCTCAGTCTGTACCCGGTCTCTCTCTCTCTCAGTCTGTACCTGGTCTCTCTCTCTCAGTCTGTACCTGGTCTCTCTCTCTCAGTCTGTACCTGGTCTCTCTCTCTCTCTCTCTCTCTCAGTCTATACCTGGTCTCTCTCTCTCAGTCCGTACCTGGTCTCTCTCTCTCTCTAAGTCTGTACCCGGTATCTCTCTCTCTCATTCTTTACCTGGTCTCTCTCACTCTCAGTCTGCACCCGGTCTCTCTCACTCTCTCAGTCTGTACCCAATCTCTCTCTCTCACAGTCTGTACCCGGTCTCTCTCTCTCTCTCAGTCTGTACCTGGTCTCTCTCTCTCAGTCTGTACCCGGTCTCTCTCTCTCTCAGTCTGTACCCAGTCTCTCTCTCTCAGTCTGTACCTGGTCTCTCTCTCTCTTACTCTGTACCCGGTCTCTCTCTCTCAGTCTGTACACGGTCTCTCTCTCAGTCTGTACCCGGTCTCTCTCTCTCTCTCAGTCTGTACCTGGTCTCTCTCTCTCTCTCAGTCTCTACCTGGTCTCTCTCTCTCAGTCCGTACCCGGTCTCTCTCTCTCTCAGTCTGTACCTGGTCTCTCTATATCTCTTTCAGTCTGTACCCGGTCTCTCTCTCTCTCATTCGAGACCCGGTCTCTCTCTCTCTCTCTCTCTCTCTCTCAGTCTGTACCCGGTCTCTCTCTCTCTCTCTCAGTCTGTACCCGGTCTCTCTCTCTCTCTCAGTCTGTACCTGGTCTCTCTCTCTCTCTCAGTCTGTACCTGGTCTCTCTCTCTCTCTCAGTCTATACCTGGTCTCTTTCTCTCAGTCTGTACCCGGTCTCTCTCTCTCTCAGTCTGTACCTGGTCTCTCTCTCTCTCTCAGTCTGTACCTGGTCTCTCTCTCTCTCTCTCAGTCTATACCTGGTCTCTTTCTCTCAGTCTGTACCCGGTCTCTCTCACTCTCTCAGTCTGCACCCGGTCTCTCACTCAGTCTGTACCTGGTCTCTCTCTCTCTCTCAGTCTGTACCCGGTCTCTCTCTCTCTCATTCTATACCCGGTCTCTCTCTCTCTCTCAGTCTGTACCTGGTCTCTCTCTCTCTCTCAGTCTGTACCTGGTCTCTCTCTCTCTCTCAGTCTATACCTGGTCTCTTTCTCTCAGTCTGTACCCGGTCTCTCTCTCTCTCTCAGTCTATACCTGGTCTCTTTCTCTCAGTCTGTACCCGGTCTCTCTCTCTCTGTCAGTCTGTACCCGGTCTCTCTCTCTCTCATTCTATACCCGGTCTCTCTCTCTCTCTCAGTCTGTACCCGGTCTCTCTCTCTCTCTCAGTCTGTACCCGGTCGCTCTCTCTCTCAGTCTGTACCTGGTCTCTCTCTCTCTCTCTCAGTCTGTACCCGGTCTCTCTCTCTCAGTCTGTACCCGGTCTCTCTCTCTCAGTCTGTACCCGGTCTCTCTCTCTCTCAGTCTGTACCTGGTCTCCCTCTCAGTCTGTACCCGGTCTCTCTCTCTCAGTCTGTACCATGTCTCTCTCTCTCTCAGTCTGTACCTGGTCTCTCTCTCTCTCTCAGTCTGTACCCGGTCTCTCTCTCTCTCTGTCTGTACCCAGTCTCTCTCTCTCTCTCTCAGTCTGTCCCCGGTCTCTCTCACTCTCAGTCTGTACCCGGTCTCTCTCACTCTCAGTCTGTACCCGGTCTCTCTCTCTCTCAGTCTGTACCCGGTGTCTCTCTCTCTCTCTCTCTCTCAGTCTGTACCTGGTCTCTCTCACTCTCAGTCTGTACCCGGTCTCTCTCTCTCTAATTCTGTACCCGGTCTCTCTCTCTCTCAGTCTGTACACGGTCTCTCTCTCTCTCTCAGTCTGTACGCGGTCTCTCTCACTCTCATTCTGTACCCGGTCTCTCTCACTCTCAGTCTGTACCCGGTCTCTCACACTCTCAGTCTGTACCCGGTCTCTCTCTCTCTCAGTTTGTACCCGGTGTCTCTCTCTCTCTCTCTCAGTCTGTACCCGGTCTCTCTCACTCTCAGTCTGTACCGGTCTCTCTCTCTCTAAGTCTGTACCCGGACTCTCTCTCTCTCTCTCTCAGTCTGTACCCGGTCTCTCTCTCTCTCTCAGCATGTACCCGGTCTCTGTCTCTCTCTCTCTCAGTCTGTGCCCGGTCTCTCTCTCACTCTGTACTCGGTCTCTCTCACTCTCAGTCTGTACACGGTCTCTCTCACTCTCTGTCTGTACCCGGTCTCTCTCACTCTCAGTCTGCACCCGGTCTCTCCCACTCTCTGTCTGTACCCAGTATCTCTCTCTCTCTCTCAGTCTGTACCCGGTCTCTCACTCTCAGTCTGTACCCAGTCTCTCTCTCTCTCTCTCAGTCTGTACCGTGTCTCTCTCTCTCTCTCTCTCTCAGTCTGTACCCGGTCTCTCTCTCTCTCTCAGTCTGTACCCGGTCTGTCTCTCTCTCTCTCTCAGTCTGTACCCGGTCTCTCTCTCACTCTCAGTCTGTACTCGGTTTCTCTCTCTCTCAGTCTGTACCCGGTTCTCTCTCTCTCTCTCAGTCTGTACCCGGTGTCTCTCTCACTCTCTGTCTGTACGCGGTCTCTCTCTCTCTCAGTCTGTACCCGGTCTCTCTCTCACTCTCTGTCTGTGCGCGGTCTCTCTCTCTCTCTGTCTGTACCCGGTCTCTCTCACTCTCAGTCTGTACCCGGTCTCTCCCACTCTCAGTCTGTACCCAGTCTCTCTCTCTCTCTCTCACAGTCTGTACCCGGTCTCGCTCACTCTGAGTCTGTGCCCGGTCTCTCTCACTCTCAGTCTGTACAAGGTCTCGCTCTCTCTCAGCCTGTACCCGGTATCCCTCACTCTGAGTCTGTACACGGTCTCTGTCTCTCTCTGTCTGTACACAGTCTCTCTCTCTCTCTCAGTCTGTACCCGGTCTCTCACTCTCAGTCTGTACCCGGTCTCTCTCACTCTCAGTCTGTACCCGGTCTCTCTCTCTCTCTCTCAGTCTGTACCCGGTCTCTCTCACTCTCAGTCTGTAGCGGGTCTCTCTCTCTCTCAGTCTGTACCCGGTGTCTCTCTCGCTTTCTCTCTCAGTCTGTACCCGGTCTCTCTCACTCTCAGTCTGTACCGGTCTCTCTCTCTCTAAGCCTGTACCCGGTCTCTCTCTCTCTCTCTCTCAGTCTGTACCCGGTCTCTCTCTCTCTCTCAGCCTGTACCCGGTCTCTGTCTCTCTCTCTCTCAGTCTGCACACGGTCTCTCTCTCTCTCAGCCTGTACCCGGTCTCTGTCTCTCTCTCTCTCAGTCTGTACCCGGTCTCTCTCTCTCTCTCTCTCAGTCTGTACCCGGTCTCTCTCTCTCTCTCAGCCTGTACCCGGTCTCTGTCTCTCTCTCTCTCAGTCTGCACACGGTCTCTCTCTCTCTCAGCCTGTACCCGGTCTCTGTCTCTCTCTCTCTCAGTCTGCACACGGTCTCTCTCTCTCTCAGCCTGTACCCGGTCTCTGTCTCTCTCACTCTCAGTCTGTACCCGGTCTCTCTCACTCTCAGTCAGTACCCGGTCTCTCTCTCTCTCAGTCTGTACCCGGTCTCTCTCTCCCTCTGTCTGTACCCAGTCTCTCTCTCTCTCTCTCAGTCTGTACCCGGTCTCTCTCACTCTCAATCTGTACCCGGTCTCTCTCACTCTCAGTCTGTACACGGTCTCTCTCTCTCTCTGTCTGTACCCAGTCTCTCTCTCTCTCTCTCAGTCTGTACCCGGTCTCTCTCACTCTCAGTCTGTACCCGGTCTCTCTCACTCTCAGTCTGTACCCGGTCTCTCTCTCTCTCAGTCTGTACCCGGTGTCTCTCTCTCTCTCTCTCTCAGTCTGTACCCGGTCTCTCTCACTCTCAGTCTGTACCCGGTCTCTCTCTCTCTAAGTCTGTACCCGGTCTCTCTCTCTCTCAGTCTGTACACGGTCTCTCTCTCTCTCTGTCTGTACGCGGTCTCTCTCTCTCTCTCTCTCACAGTCTGTACCCGGTCTCTCTCACTCTCAGTCTGTACGCAGTCTCTCTCTCTCTCTCAGTCTGTACCCGGTCTCTCTCACTCTCAGTCTGTACCCGGTCTCTCTCTCTCTAAGCCTGTACCCGGTCTCTCTCTCTCTCTCTCTCAGTCTGTACCCGGTCTCTCTCTCTCTAAGTCTGTACCCGGTCTCTCTCTCTCTCAGTCTGTACACGGTCTCTCTCTCTCTCTGTCTGTACGCGGTCTCTCTCTCTCTCTCTCTCACAGTCTGTACCCGGTCTCTCTCACTCTCAGTCTGTACGCAGTCTCTCTCTCTCTCTCAGTCTGTACCCGGTCTCTCTCACTCTCAGTCTGTACCCGGACTCTCTCTCTCTCTCTCTCAGTCTGTACGCGGTCTCTCTCTCTCTCAGTCTGTACCCGGTCTCTCTCACTCTCAGTCTGTACCGGTCTCTCTCACTCTCAGTCTGTACCCGGTCTCTCTCACTCTCAGTCTGTACCCGGACTCTCTCTCTCTCTCTCTCAGTCTGTACGCGGTCTCTCTCTCTCTCAGTCTGTACCCGGTCTCTCTCACTCTCAGTCTGTACCCGGTCTCTCTCACTCTCAGTCTGTACCCGGACTCTCTCTCTC
This sequence comes from Heterodontus francisci, assembly GCF_036365525.1. NCBI lineage: Eukaryota > Metazoa > Chordata > Chondrichthyes > Heterodontiformes > Heterodontidae > Heterodontus > Heterodontus francisci. The sequence continues at coordinate 1,023,617 of NC_090415.1, forward strand.
TCTCTCTCAGTCTGTACGCGGTCTCTCTCTCTCTCAGTCTGTACCCAGTCTCTCTCTCACTCTCAGTCTGTACCCGGACTCTCTCTCTCTCTCTCTCAGTCTGTACGCGGTCTCTCTCTCTCTCAGTCTGTACCCGGTCTCTCTCACTCTCAGTCTGTACCCGGTCTCTCTCACTCTCAGTCTGTACCCGGACTCTCTCTCTCTCTCTCTCTCAGTCTGTACGCGGTGTCTCTCTCTCTCAGTCTGTACCCGGTCTCTCTCACTCTCAGTCTGTACCCGGTCTCTCTCTCTCTCAGTCTGTACCCGGTGTCTCTCTCTCTCTCTCTCTCTCAGTCTGTACCCGGTCTCTCTCACTCTCAGTCTGTACCGGTCTCTCTCTCTCTAAGTCTGTACCCGGACTCTCTCTCTCTCTCTCTCAGTCTGTACCCGGTCTCTCTCTCTCTCTCAGCCTGCACCTGGTCTCTGTCTCTCTCTCTCTCAGTCTGTGCCCGGTCTCTCTCTCACTCTGTACTCGGTCTCTCTCACTCTCAGTCTGTACACGGTCTCTCTCTCTCTCTGTCTGTACCCGGTCTCTCTCACTCTCAGACTGCACCCGGTCTCTCCCACTCTCTGTCTGTACCCAGTATCTCTCTCTCTCTCTCAGTCTGTACCCGGTCTCTCTCTCTCTCAGTCTGTACCCGGTCTCTCTCTCTCTCTCTCAGTCTGTACCCGGTCTCTCTCTCTCTCTCTCTCTCAGTCTGTACCCGGTCTCTCTCTCTCTCTCTCTCTCAGTCTGTACCCAGTCTCTCTCTCTCTCTCTCTCTCAGTCCGTACCCGGTCTCTCTCTCCCTCTCTCTCAGTCTGTACCCGGTCTCTCTCTCACTCTCAGTCTGTAGCGGGTCTCTCTCTCTCTCAGTCTGTACCCGGTGTCTCTCTCTCTCTCTCTCTCAGTCTGTACCCGGTCTCTCTCACTCTCAGTCTGTACCGGTCTCTCTCTCTCTAAGCCTGTACCCGGTCTCTCTCTCTCTCTCTCTCAGTCTGTACCCGGTGTCTCTCTCTCTCTCTCTCTCTCAGTCTGTACCCGGTCTCTGTCTCTCTCTCTCTCAGTCTGTACCCGGTCTCTCTCTCTCTCAGTCTGTACCCGGTGTCACTCTCTCTCTCTCTCTCAGTCTGTACCCAGTCTCTCTCTCTCTCTCTCAGTCTGTACCCGGTCTCTCTCACTCTCTCTCAGTCTGTACCCGGTCTCTCTCACTCTCAGTCTGTACCCGGTCTCTCTCACTCTCAGTCTGTACCCGGTCTCTCTCTCTCTCAGTCTGTACCCGGTGTCTCTCTCTCTCTCTCTCTCAGTCTGTACCTGGTCTCTCTCACTCTCAGTCTGTACCCGGTCTCTCTCTCTCTATTTCTGTACCCGGTCTCTCTCTCTCTCAGTCTGTACCCGGTCTCTCTCTCTCTCTTTCTGTACCCGGTGTCTCTCTCACTCTCTGTCTGTACGCGGTCTCTCTCTCTCTCAGTCTGTACCCGGTCTCTCTCTCACTCTCTGTCTGTGCGCGGTCTCTCTCTCTCTCTGTCTGTACCCGGTCTCTCTCACTCTCAGTCTGTACCCGGTCTCTCCCACTCTCAGTCTGTACCCAGTCTCTCTCTCTCTCTCTCACAGTCTGTACCCGGTCTCGCTCACTCTGTGTCTGTGCCCGGTCTCTCTCACTCTCAGTCTGTACAAGGTCTCGCTCTCTCTCAGCCTGTACCCGGTATCCCTCACTCTGAGTCTGTACACGGTCTCTGTCTCTCTCTGTCTGTACACAGTCTCTCTCTCTCTCTCAGTCTGTCCCCGGTCTCTCTCACTCTCAGTCTGTACCCGGTCTCTCTCACTCTCAGTCTGTACCCGGTCTCTCTCTCTCTCAGTCTGTACCCGGTGTCTCTCTCTCTCTCTCTCTCAGTCTGTACCTGGTCTCTCTCACTCTCAGTCTGTACCCGGTCTCTCTCTCTCTAATTCTGTACCCGGTCTCTCTCTCTCTCAGTCTGTACACGGTCTCTCTCTCTCTCTCAGTCTGTACCCGGTCTCTCTCTCTCTAATTCTGTACCCGGTCTCTCTCTCTCTCAGTCTGTACACGGTCTCTCTCTCTCTCTCAGTCTGTACGCGGTCTCTCTCACTCTCATTCTGTACCCGGTCTCTCTCACTCTCAGTCTGTACCCGGTCTCTCACACTCTCAGTCTGTACCCGGTCTCTCTCTCTCTCAGTTTGTACCCGGTGTCTCTCTCTCTCTCTCTCAGTCTGTACCCGGTCTCTCTCACTCTCAGTCTGTACCGGTCTCTCTCTCTCTAAGTCTGTACCCGGACTCTCTCTCTCTCTCTCTCAGTCTGTACCCGGTCTCTCTCTCTCTCTCAGCATGTACCCGGTCTCTGTCTCTCTCTCTCTCAGTCTGTGCCCGGTCTCTCTCTCACTCTGTACTCGGTCTCTCTCACTCTCTGTCTGTACCCGGTCTCTCTCACTCTCAGTCTGCACCCGGTCTCTCTATATCTCTTTCAGTCTGTACCCGGTCTCTCTCTCTCTCATTCGAGACCCGGTCTCTCTCTCTCTCTCTCTCTCTCTCAGTCTGTACCCGGTCTCTCTCTCTCTCTCACAGTCTGTACCCGGTCTCTCTCTCTCTCTCAGTCTGTACCTGGTCTCTCTCTCTCTCTCAGTCTGTACCTGGTCTCTCTCTCTCTCTCAGTCTATACCTGGTCTCTTTCTCTCAGTCTGTACCCGGTCTCTCTCTCTCTCAGTCTGTACCTGGTCTCTCTCTCTCTCTCAGTCTGTACCTGGTCTCTCTCTCTCTCTCAGTCTATACCTGGTCTCTTTCTCTCAGTCTGTACTCGGTCTCTCTCTCTCAGTCTGTACCCGGTCTCTCTCTCTCCCAGTCTGTACCTGGTCTCTCTCTCTCAGTCTGTACCCGGTCTCTCTCTCTCAGTCTGTACCCGGTTTCTCTCTCTCTCAGTCTGTACCTGGTCTCTCTCTCTCTCAGTATGTACCTGGTCTCTCTCTCTCAGTCTGTACCCGGTCTCTCTCTCAGTCTGTACCCAGTCTATCTCTCTCTCAGTCTGTACCTGGTCTCTCTCTCTCAGTCTATACCTGGTCTCTCTCTCTCAGTCTGTACTCGGTCTCCCTCTCTCAGTCTGTAACTGGTCTCTCTCTCTCAGACTTTACCCGGTCTCTCTCTCTCTCAGTCTTACCTGGTCTCTCTCTCTCAGTCTGCACCCGGTCTCTCTCACTCAGACTGTACACGGTCTCTCTCTCTCTCACTCTGTACCTGGTCTCTCTCTCTCTCTCAGTGTGTACCCGGTCTCTCTCTCTCTCCGTCTGCATCCGATCTCTCTCTCTCTCAGTCTGTACCTGGTCTCTCTCTCTCTCACAGTCTGTACCCGGTCTCTCTCTCTCAGTCTGCACCCGGTCTCTCGCTCAGGCTGTACCTGGTCTCTCTCTCAGTCTGAACCCGGTCTCTCTCTCTCTCAGTCTGTACGTGGTCTCTCTCTCTCTCTCTCAGTCTGTACCCGGTATCTCTCTCTCTCAGTCTGTACCTGGTCTCTCTCTCTCTCTCTCAGTCTGTACCCGGTCTCTCTCTCTCTCAGTCTGTACCTGGTCTCTCTCTCTCAGTCTGTACCTGGTCTCTCTCTCTCAGTCTGTACCTGGTCTCTCTCTCTCTCTCTCTCTCTCAGTCTATACCTGGTCTCTCTCTCTCAGTCCGTACCTGGTCTCTCTCTCTCTCTAAGTCTGTACCCGGTATCTCTCTCTCTCATTCTTTACCTGGTCTCTCTCACTCTCAGTCTGCACCCGGTCTCTGTCACTCTCTCAGTCTGTACCCAATCTCTCTCTCTCACAGTCTGTACCCGGTCTCTCTCTCTCTCTCAGTCTGTACCTGGTCTCTCTCTCTCAGTCTGTACGGGGTCTCTCTCTCTCTCTCTCTCAGTCTGTACCCGGTCTCTCTCTCTCTCAGTCTGTACCCAGTCTCTCTCTCTCAGTCTGTACCCGGTCTCTCTCTCTCAGTCTGTACACGGTCTCTCTCTCAGTCTGTACCCGGTCTCTCTCTCTCTCTCAGTCTGTACCTGGTCTCTCTCTCTCTCTCAGTCTCTACCTGGTCTCTCTCTCTCAGTCCGTACCCGGTCTCTCTCTCTCTCAGTCTGTACCTGGTCTCTCTATATCTCTTTCAGTCTGTACCCGGTCTCTCTCTCTCTCATTCGAGACCCGGTCTCTCTCTCTCTCTCTCTCTCTCTCTCAGTCTGTACCCGGTCTCTCTCTCTCTCTCTCAGTCTGTACCCGGTCTCTCTCTCTCTCTCAGTCTGTACCTGGTCTCTCTCTCTCTCTCAGTCTGTACCTGGTCTCTCTCTCTCTCTCAGTCTATACCTGGTCTCTTTCTCTCAGTCTGTACCCGGTCTCTCTCTCTCTCAGTCTGTACCTGGTCTCTCTCTCTCTCTCTCAGTCTGTACCTGGTCTCTCTCTCTCTCTCAGTCTATACCTGGTCTCTTTCTCTCAGTCTGTACCCGGTCTCTCTCTCTCTCTCAGTCTGCACCCGGTCTCTCACTCAGTCTGTACCTGGTCTCTCTCTCTCTCTCAGTCTGTACCTGGTCTCTCTCTGTCAGTCTGTACCCGGTCTCTCTCTCTCTCATTCTATACCCGGTCTCTCTCTCTCTCTCAGTCTGTACCTGGTCTCTCTCTCTCTCTCAGTCTGTACCTGGTCTCTCTCTCTCTCTCAGTCTGTACCTGGTCTCTCTCTGTCAGTCTGTACCCGGTCTCTCTCTCTCTCATTCTATACCCGGTCTCTCTCTCTCTCTCAGTCTGTACCTGGTCTCTCTCTCTCTCTCAGTCTGTACCTGGTCTCTCTCTCTCTCTCAGTCTATACCTGGTCTCTTTCTCTCAGTCTGTACCCGGTCTCTCTCTCTCTCTCAGTCTATACCTGGTCTCTTTCTCTCAGTCTGTACCCGGTCTCTCTCTCTCTGACAGTCTGTACCCGGTCTCTCTCTCTCTCATTCTATACCCGGTCTCTCTCTCTCTCTCAGTCTGTACCCGGTCTCTCTCTCTCTCTCAGTCTGTACCCGGTCGCTCTCTCTCTCAGTCTGTACCTGGTCTCTCTCTCTCAGTCTGTACCCGGTCTCTCTCTCTCAGTCTGTACCCGGTCTCTCTCTCTCTCAGTCTGTACCTGGTCTCCCTCTCAGTCTGTACCCGGTCTCTCTCTCTCAGTCTGTACCATGTCTCTCTCTCTCTCAGTCTGTACCTGGTCTCTCTCTCTCTCTCAGTCTGTACCCGGTCTCTCTCTCTCTCTGTCTGTACCCAGTCTCTCTCTCTCTCTCTCAGTCTGTCCCCGGTCTCTCTCACTCTCAGTCTGTACCCGGTCTCTCTCACTCTCAGTCTGTACCCGGTCTCTCTCTCTCTCAGTCTGTACCCGGTGTCTCTCTCTCTCTCTCTCTCAGTCTGTACCTGGTCTCTCTCACTCTCAGTCTGTACCCGGTCTCTCTCTCTCTAATTCTGTACCCGGTCTCTCTCTCTCTCAGTCTGTACACGGTCTCTCTCTCTCTCTCAGTCTGTACGCGGTCTCTCTCACTCTCATTCTGTACCCGGTCTCTCTCACTCTCAGTCTGTACCCGGTCTCTCACACTCTCAGTCTGTACCCGGTCTCTCTCTCTCTCAGTTTGTACCCGGTGTCTCTCTCTCTCTCTCTCAGTCTGTACCCGGTCTCTCTCACTCTCAGTCTGTACCGGTCTCTCTCTCTCTAAGTCTGTACCCGGACTCTCTCTCTCTCTCTCTCAGTCTGTACCCGGTCTCTCTCTCTCTCTCAGCATGTACCCGGTCTCTGTCTCTCTCTCTCTCAGTCTGTGCCCGGTCTCTCTCTCACTCTGTACTCGGTCTCTCTCACTCTCAGTCTGTACACGGTCTCTCTCACTCTCTGTCTGTACCCGGTCTCTCTCACTCTCAGTCTGCACCCGGTCTCTCCCACTCTCTGTCTGTACCCAGTATCTCTCTCTCTCTCTCAGTCTGTACCCGGTCTCTCACTCTCAGTCTGTACCCGGTCTCTCTCTCTCTCTCTCAGTCTGTACCGTGTCTCTCTCTCTCTCTCTCTCTCAGTCTGTACCCGGTCTCTCTCTCTCTCTCAGTCTGTACCCGGTCTGTCTCTCTCTCTCTCTCAGTCTGTACCCGGTCTCTCTCTCACTCTCAGTCTGTACTCGGTTTCTCTCTCTCTCAGTCTGTACCCGGTTCTCTCTCTCTCTCTCAGTCTGTACCCGGTGTCTCTCTCACTCTCTGTCTGTACGCGGTCTCTCTCTCTCTCAGTCTGTACCCGGTCTCTCTCTCACTCTCTGTCTGTGCGCGGTCTCTCTCTCTCTCTGTCTGTACCCGGTCTCTCTCACTCTCAGTCTGTACCCGGTCTCTCCCACTCTCAGTCTGTACCCAGTCTCTCTCTCTCTCTCTCACAGTCTGTACCCGGTCTCGCTCACTCTGAGTCTGTGCCCGGTCTCTCTCACTCTCAGTCTGTACAAGGTCTCGCTCTCTCTCAGCCTGTACCCGGTATCCCTCACTCTGAGTCTGTACACGGTCTCTGTCTCTCTCTGTCTGTACACAGTCTCTCTCTCTCTCTCAGTCTGTACCCGGTCTCTCACTCTCAGTCTGTACCCGGTCTCTCTCACTCTCAGTCTGTACCCGGTCTCTCTCTCTCTCTCTCAGTCTGTACCCGGTCTCTCTCACTCTCAGTCTGTAGCGGGTCTCTCTCTCTCTCAGTCTGTACCCGGTGTCTCTCTCGCTTTCTCTCTCAGTCTGTACCCGGTCTCTCTCACTCTCAGTCTGTACCGGTCTCTCTCTCTCTAAGCCTGTACCCGGTCTCTCTCTCTCTCTCTCTCAGTCTGTACCCGGTCTCTCTCTCTCTCTCAGCCTGTACCCGGTCTCTGTCTCTCTCTCTCTCAGTCTGCACACGGTCTCTCTCTCTCTCAGCCTGTACCCGGTCTCTGTCTCTCTCTCTCTCAGTCTGTACCCGGTCTCTCTCTCTCTCAGTCTCTACCCGCTGTCTCTCTCTCAGTCTGTACCCGGTCTCTCTCACTCTCAGTCAGTACCCGGTCTCTCTCTCTCTCAGTCTGTACCCGGTCTCTCTCTCCCTCTGTCTGTACCCAGTCTCTCTCTCTCTCTCTCAGTCTGTACCCGGTCTCTCTCACTCTCAATCTGTACCCGGTCTCTCTCACTCTCAGTCTGTACACGGTCTCTCTCTCTCTCTGTCTGTACCCAGTCTCTCTCTCTCTCTCTCAGTCTGTACCCGGTCTCTCTCACTCTCAGTCTGTACCCGGTCTCTCTCACTCTCAGTCTGTACCCGGTCTCTCTCTCTCTCAGTCTGTACCCGGTGTCTCTCTCTCTCTCTCTCTCAGTCTGTACCCGGTCTCTCTCACTCTCAGTCTGTACCCGGTCTCTCTCTCTCTAAGTCTGTACCCGGTCTCTCTCTCTCTCAGTCTGTACACGGTCTCTCTCTCTCTCTGTCTGTACGCGGTCTCTCTCTCTCTCTCTCTCACAGTCTGTACCCGGTCTCTCTCACTCTCAGTCTGTACGCAGTCTCTCTCTCTCTCTCAGTCTGTACCCGGTCTCTCTCACTCTCAGTCTGTACCCGGTCTCTCTCACTCTCAGTCTGTACCCGGTCTCTCTCTCTCTCTCTCAGTCTGTACCCGGTCTCTCTCTCTCTCTCAGTCTGTACCTGGTCTCTCTCTCTCTCTCAGTCTGTACCTGGTCTCTCTCTGTCAGTCTGTACCCGGTCTCTCTCTCTCTCATTCTATACCCGGTCTCTCTCTCTCTCTCAGTCTGTACCTGGTCTCTCTCTCTCTCTCAGTCTGTACCTGGTCTCTCTCTCTCTCTCAGTCTATACCTGGTCTCTTTCTCTCAGTCTGTACCCGGTCTCTCTCTCTCTCTCAGTCTATACCTGGTCTCTTTCTCTCAGTCTGTACCCGGTCTCTCTCTCTCTGACAGTCTGTACCCGGTCTCTCTCTCTCTCTGTCTGTACGCGGTCTCTCTCTCTCTCTCTCTCTCAGTCTGTACCTGGTCTCTCTCTCTCTCTCAGTCTATACCTGGTCTCTTTCTCTCAGTCTGTACCCGGTCTCTCTCTCTCTCAGTCTGTACCTGGTCTCTCTCTCTCTCTCTCAGTCTGTACCTGGTCTCTCTCTCTCTCTCAGTCTATACCTGGTCTCTTTCTCTCAGTCTGTACCCGGTCTCTCTCTCTCTCTCAGTCTGCACCCGGTCTCTCACTCAGTCTGTACCTGGTCTCTCTCTCTCTCTCAGTCTGTACCTGGTCTCTCTCTGTCAGTCTGTACCCGGTCTCTCTCTCTCTCATTCTATACCCGGTCTCTCTCTCTCTCTCAGTCTGTACCTGGTCTCTCTCTCTCTCTCAGTCTGTACCTGGTCTCTCTCTCTCTCTCAGTCTGTACCTGGTCTCTCTCTGTCAGTCTGTACCCGGTCTCTCTCTCTCTCATTCTATACCCGGTCTCTCTCTCTCTCTCAGTCTGTACCTGGTCTCTCTCTCTCTCTCAGTCTGTACCTGGTCTCTCTCTCTCTCTCAGTCTATACCTGGTCTCTTTCTCTCAGTCTGTACCCGGTCTCTCTCTCTCTCTCAGTCTATACCTGGTCTCTTTCTCTCAGTCTGTACCCGGTCTCTCTCTCTCTGACAGTCTGTACCCGGTCTCTCTCTCTCTCATTCTATACCCGGTCTCTCTCTCTCTCTCAGTCTGTACCCGGTCTCTCTCTCTCTCTCAGTCTGTACCCGGTCGCTCTCTCTCTCAGTCTGTACCTGGTCTCTCTCTCTCAGTCTGTACCCGGTCTCTCTCTCTCAGTCTGTACCCGGTCTCTCTCTCTCTCAGTCTGTACCTGGTCTCCCTCTCAGTCTGTACCCGGTCTCTCTCTCTCAGTCTGTACCATGTCTCTCTCTCTCTCAGTCTGTACCTGGTCTCTCTCTCTCTCTCAGTCTGTACCCGGTCTCTCTCTCTCTCTGTCTGTACCCAGTCTCTCTCTCTCTCTCTCAGTCTGTCCCCGGTCTCTCTCACTCTCAGTCTGTACCCGGTCTCTCTCACTCTCAGTCTGTACCCGGTCTCTCTCTCTCTCAGTCTGTACCCGGTGTCTCTCTCTCTCTCTCTCTCAGTCTGTACCTGGTCTCTCTCACTCTCAGTCTGTACCCGGTCTCTCTCTCTCTAATTCTGTACCCGGTCTCTCTCTCTCTCAGTCTGTACACGGTCTCTCTCTCTCTCTCAGTCTGTACGCGGTCTCTCTCACTCTCATTCTGTACCCGGTCTCTCTCACTCTCAGTCTGTACCCGGTCTCTCACACTCTCAGTCTGTACCCGGTCTCTCTCTCTCTCAGTTTGTACCCGGTGTCTCTCTCTCTCTCTCTCAGTCTGTACCCGGTCTCTCTCACTCTCAGTCTGTACCGGTCTCTCTCTCTCTAAGTCTGTACCCGGACTCTCTCTCTCTCTCTCTCAGTCTGTACCCGGTCTCTCTCTCTCTCTCAGCATGTACCCGGTCTCTGTCTCTCTCTCTCTCAGTCTGTGCCCGGTCTCTCTCTCACTCTGTACTCGGTCTCTCTCACTCTCAGTCTGTACACGGTCTCTCTCACTCTCTGTCTGTACCCGGTCTCTCTCACTCTCAGTCTGCACCCGGTCTCTCCCACTCTCTGTCTGTACCCAGTATCTCTCTCTCTCTCTCAGTCTGTACCCGGTCTCTCACTCTCAGTCTGTACCCGGTCTCTCTCTCTCTCTCTCAGTCTGTACCGTGTCTCTCTCTCTCTCTCTCTCTCAGTCTGTACCCGGTCTCTCTCTCTCTCTCAGTCTGTACCCGGTCTGTCTCTCTCTCTCTCTCAGTCTGTACCCGGTCTCTCTCTCACTCTCAGTCTGTACTCGGTTTCTCTCTCTCTCAGTCTGTACCCGGTTCTCTCTCTCTCTCTCAGTCTGTACCCGGTGTCTCTCTCACTCTCTGTCTGTACGCGGTCTCTCTCTCTCTCAGTCTGTACCCGGTCTCTCTCTCACTCTCTGTCTGTGCGCGGTCTCTCTCTCTCTCTGTCTGTACCCGGTCTCTCTCACTCTCTGTCTGTGCGCGGTCTCTCTCTCTCTCTGTCTGTACCCGGTTCTCTCTCTCTCTCTCAGTCTGTACCCGGTTCTCTCTCTCTCTCTCAGTCTGTACCCGGTGTCTCTCTCTCTCTCTGTCTGTACCCGGTCTCTCTCACTCTCAGTCTGTACCCGGTCTCTCCCACTCTCAGTCTGTACCCAGTCTCTCTCTCTCTCTCTCACAGTCTGTACCCGGTCTCGCTCACTCTGAGTCTGTGCCCGGTCTCTCTCACTCTCAGTCTGTACAAGGTCTCGCTCTCTCTCAGCCTGTACCCGGTATCCCTCACTCTGAGTCTGTACACGGTCTCTGTCTCTCTCTGTCTGTACACAGTCTCTCTCTCTCTCTCAGTCTGTACCCGGTCTCTCACTCTCAGTCTGTACCCGGTCTCTCTCACTCTCAGTCTGTACCCAGTCTCTCTCTCTCTCTCTCTCAGTCTGTACCCGGTCTCTCTCACTCTCAGTCTGTAGCGGGTCTCTCTCTCTCTCAGTCTGTACCCGGTGTCTCTCTCGCTTTCTCTCTCAGTCTGTACCCGGTCTCTCTCACTCTCAGTCTGTACCGGTCTCTCTCTCTCTAAGCCTGTACCCGGTCTCTCTCTCTCTCTCTCTCAGTCTGTACCCGGTCTCTCTCTCTCTCTCAGCCTGTACCCGGTCTCTGTCTCTCTCTCTCTCAGTCTGCACACGGTCTCTCTCTCTCTCAGCCTGTACCCGGTCTCTGTCTCTCTCTCTCTCAGTCTGTACCCGGTCTCTCTCTCTCTCAGTCTCTACCCGCTGTCTCTCTCTCAGTCTGTACCCGGTCTCTCTCACTCTCAGTCAGTACCCGGTCTCTCTCTCTCTCAGTCTGTACCCGGTCTCTCTCTCTCTCAGTCTGTACCCGGTCTCTCTCTCCCTCTGTCTGTACCCAGTCTCTCTCTCTCTCTCTCAGTCTGTACCCGGTCTCTCTCACTCTCAATCTGTACCCGGTCTCTCTCACTCTCAGTCTGTACACGGTCTCTCTCTCTCTCTGTCTGTACCCAGTCTCTCTCTCTCTCTCTCAGTCTGTACCCGGTCTCTCTCACTCTCAGTCTGTACCCGGTCTCTCTCACTCTCAGTCTGTACCCGGTCTCTCTCTCTCTCAGTCTGTACCCGGTGTCTCTCTCTCTCTCTCTCTCAGTCTGTACCCGGTCTCTCTCACTCTCAGTCTGTACCCGGTCTCTCTCTCTCTAAGTCTGTACCCGGTCTCTCTCTCTCTCAGTCTGTACACGGGCTCTCTCTCTCTCTGTCTGTACGCGGTCTCTCTCTCTCTCTCTCTCACAGTCTGTACCCGGTCTCTCTCACTCTCAGTCTGTACGCAGTCTCTCTCTCTCTCTCAGTCTGTACCCGGTCTCTCTCACTCTCAGTCTGTACCCGGTCTCTCTCTCTCTGAGTCTGTACCCGGTGTCTCTCTCTCTCGCTCTCTCAGTCTGTACCCAGTCTCTCTCTCACTCTCAGTCTGTACCCGGACTCTCTCTCTCTCTCTCTCAGTCTGTACGCGGTCTCTCTCTCTCTCAGTCTGTACCCGGTCTCTCTCACTCTCAGTCTGTACCGGTCTCTCTCACTCTCAGTCTGTACCCGGACTCTCTCTCTCTCTCTCTCAGTCTGTACGCGGTCTCTCTCTCTCTCAGTCTGTACCCGGTCTCTCTCACTCTCAGTCTGTACCCGGACTCTCTCTCTCTCTCTCTCTCAGTCTGTACGCGGTGTCTCTCTCTCTCAGTCTGTACCCGGTCTCTCTCACTCTCAGTCTGTACCCGGTCTCTCTCTCTCTCAGTCTGTACCCGGTGTCTCTCTCTCTCTCTCTCTCTCTCAGTCTGTACCCGGTCTCTCTCACTCTCAGTCTGTACCGGTCTCTCTCTCTCTAAGTCTGTACCCGGACTCTCTCTCTCTCTCTCTCAGTCTGTACCCGGTCTCTCTCTCTCTCTCAGCCTGTACCTGGTCTCTGTCTCTCTCTCTCTCAGTCTGTGCCCGGTCTCTCTCTCACTCTGTACCCGGTCTCTCTCACTCTCAGTCTGTACCGGTCTCTCTCTCTCTAAGTCTGTACCCGGACTCTCTCTCTCTCTCTCTCAGTCTGTACCCGGTCTCTCTCTCTCTCTCAGCCTGTACCTGGTCTCTGTCTCTCTCTCTCTCACTCTGTACTCGGTCTCTCTCACTCTCAGTCTGTACACGGTCTCTCTCTCTCTCTGTCTGTACCCGGTCTCTCTCACTCTCAGACTGCACCCGGTCTCTCCCACTCTCTGTCTGTACCCAGTATCTCTCTCTCTCTCTCAGTCTGTACCCGGTCTCTCTCTCTCTCAGTCTGTACCCGGTCTCTCTCTCTCTCTCTCAGTCTGTACCCGGTCTCTCTCTCTCTCTCTCTCTCAGTCTGTACCCGGTCTCTCTCTCTCTCTCTCTCTCAGTCTGTACCCAGTCTCTCTCTCTCTCTCTCTCTCAGTCCGTACCCGGTCTCTCTCTCTCTCTCTCTCAGTCTGTACCCGGTCTCTCTCTCACTCTCAGTCTGTAGCGGGTCTCTCTCTCTCTCAGTCTGTACCCGGTGTCTCTCTCTCTCTCTCTCTCAGTCTGTACCCGGTCTCTCTCACTCTCAGTCTGTACCGGTCTCTCTGTCTCTAAGCCTGTACCCGGTCTCTCTCTCTCTCTCTCTCAGTCTGTACCCGGTGTCTCTCTCTCTCTCTCTCTCAGTCTGTACCCGGTCTCTGTCTCTCTCTCTCTCAGTCGGAACCCGGTCTCTCTCTCTCTCAGTCTGTACCCGATGTCTCTCTCTCTCTCTCTCTCAGTCTGTACCCGGTCTCTCTCACTCTCAGTCAGTACCCGGTCTCTCTCTCTCTCAGTCTGTACCCGGTCTCTCTCTCTCTCTCTCAGTCTGTACCCGGTCTCTCTCTCTCTCAGTCTGTACCCGGTGTCTCTCTCTCTCTCTCTCTCTCTGTCTGTACCCAGTCTCTCTCTCTCTCTCTCAGTCTGTACCCGGTCTCTCTCACTCTCAGTCTGTACCCGGTCTCTCTCTCTCTCAGTCTGTACCCGGTGTCTCTCTCTCTCTCTCTCTCAGTCTGTACCTGGTCTCTCTCACTCTCAGTCTGTACCCGGTCTCTCTCTCTCTATTTCTGTACCCGGTCTCTCTCTCTCTCAGTCTGTACACGGTCTCTCTCTCTCTCTCAGTCTGTACGCGGTCTCTCTCACTCTCATTCTGTACCCGGTCTCTCTCACTCTCAGTCTGTACCCAGTCTCTCTCACTCTCAGTCTGTACCCGGTCTCTCTCTCTCTCAGTCTGTACCCGGTGTCTCTCTCTCTCTCTCTCTCTCAGTCTGTACCCGGTCTCTCTCACTCTCAGTCTGTACCCGGTCTCTCTCTCTCTCAGTCTGTACCCGGTCTCTCTCTCTCTCAGTCTGTACCCGGTGTCTCTCTCTCTCTCTCTCTCTCTCTCAGTCTGTACCCGGTGTCTCTCTCTCTCTCTCTCTCAGTCTGTACCTGGTCTCTCTCACTCTCAGTCTGTACCGGTCTCTCTCTCTCTAAGTCTGTACCCGGACTCTCTCTCTCTCTCTCTCTCAGTCTGTACCCGGTCTCTCTCTCTCTCTCAGCATGTACCCGGTCTCTGTCTCTCTCTCTCTCAGTCTGTGCCCGGTCTCTCTCTCACTCTGTACTCGGTCTCTCTCACTCTCAGTCTGTACACGGTCTCTCTCACTCTCTGTCTGTACCCGGTCTCTCTCACTCTCAGTCTGCACCCGGTCTCTCCCACTCTCTGTCTGTACCCAGTATCTCTCTCTCTCTCTCAGTCTGTACCCGGTCTCTCTCACTCTCAGTCTGCACCCGGTCTCTCCCACTCTCTGTCTGTACCCAGTATCTCTCTCTCTCTCTCAGTCTGTACCCGGTCTCTCACTCTCAGTCTGTACCCGGTCTCTCTCTCTCTCTCTCAGTCTGTACCGTGTCTCTCTCTCTCTCTCTCTCTCAGTCTGTACCCGGTCTCTCTCTCTCTCTCAGTCTGTACCCGGTCTCTCTCTCTCTCTCTCTCTCAGTCTGTACCCGGTCTCTCTCTCTCTCAGTCTGTCCTCGGTTTCTCTCTCTCTCAGTCTGTACCCGGTTCTCTCTCTCTCTCTCTGTCTGTACGCGGTCTCTCTCTCTCTCAGTCTGTACCCGGTCTCTCTCTCACTCTCTGTCTGTGCGCGGTCTCTCTCTCTCTCTGTCTGTACCCGGTCTCTCTCACTCTCAGTCTGTACCCGGTCTCTCCCACTCTCAGTCTGTACCCAGTCTCTCTCTCTCTCTCTCACAGTCTGTACCCGGTCTCGCTCACTCTGAGTCTGTGCCTGGTCTCTCTCACTCTCAGTCTGTACAAGGTCTCGCTCTCTCTCAGCCTGTACCCGGTATCCCTCACTCTGAGTCTGTACACGGTCTCTCTCTCTCTCTGTCTGTACGCAGTCTCTCTCTCTCAGTCTGTACCCGGTCTCTCACTCTCAGTCTGTACCCGGTCTCTCTCACTCTCAGTCTGTACCCGGTCTCTCTCTCGGTCTGTCTGTACCCAGTCTCTCTCTCTCTCTCTCAGTCTGTACCCGGTCTCTCTCACTCTCAGTCTGTCGCGGGTCTCTCTCTCTCTCAGTCTGTACCCGGTGTCTCTCTCGCTTTCTCTCTCAGTCTGTACCCGGTCTCTCTCACTCTCAGTCTGTACCGGTCTCTCTCTCTCTAAGCCTGTACCCGGTCTCTCTCTCTCTCTCTCTCAGTCTGTACCCGGTCTCTCTCTCTCTCTCAGCCTGTACCCGGTCTCTGTCTCTCTCTCTCTCAGTCTGTACCCGGTCTCTCTCACTCTCAGTCTGTACCGGTCTCTCTCTCTCTAAGCCTGTACCCGGTCTCTCTCTCTCTCTCAGCCTGTACCCGGTCTCTGTCTCTCTCTCTCTCAGTCTGCACACGGTCTCTCTCTCTCTCAGCCTGTACCCGGTCTCTGTCTCTCTCTCTCTCAGTCTGTACCCGGTCTCTCTCTCTCTCAGTCTGTACCCGCTGTCTCTCTCTCTCTCTCTCTCTCAGTCTGTACCCGGTCTCTCTCGCTCTCAGTCAGTACCCGGTCTCTCTCTCTCTCAGTCTGTACCCGGTCTCTCTCTCCCTCTGTCTGTACCCAGTCTCTCTCTCTCTCTCTCAGTCTGTACCCGGTCTCTCTCTCTCTCTCAGTCTGTACCCGGTCTCTCTCACTCTCAATCTGTACCCGGTCTCTCTCACTCTCAGTCTGAAAACGGTCTCTCTCTCTCTCTGTCTGTACCCAGTCTCTCTCTCTCTCTCTCAGTCTGTACCCGGTCTCTCTCACTCTCAGTCTGTACCCGGTCTCTCTCACTCTCAGTCTGTACCCGGTCTCTCTCTCTCTCAGTCTGTACCCGGTGTCTCTCTCCCTCTGTCTGTACCCAGTCTCTCTCTCTCTCTCTCAGTCTGTACCCGGTCTCTCTCACTCTCAATCTGTACCCGGTCTCTCTCACTCTCAGTCTGAAAACGGTCTCTCTCTCTCTCTGTCTGTACCCAGTCTCTCTCTCTCTCTCTCAGTCTGTACCCGGTCTCTCTCACTCTCAGTCTGTACCCGGTCTCTCTCACTCTCAGTCTGTACCCGGTCTCTCTCTCTCTCAGTCTGTACCCGGTGTCTCTCTCTCTCTCTCTCTCAGTCTGTACCCGGTCTCTCTCACTCTCAGTCTGTACCCGGTCTCTCTCTCTCTAAGTCTGTACCCGGTCTCTCTCTCTCTCAGTCTGTACACGGTCTCTCTCTCTCTCTGTCTGTACGCGGTCTCTCTCACTCTCAGTCTGTACCCAGTCTCTCTCACTCTCAGTCTGTACCCGGTCTCTCTCACTCTCAGTCTGTACCCGGTCTCTCCCTCTCTCAGTCTGTACCCGGTGTCTCTCTCTCTCTCTCTCACAGTCTGTACCCGGTCTCTCTCACTCTCAGTCTGTACCGGTCTCTCTCTCTCTCTCTCTCAGTCTGTACCTGGTCTCTCTCACTCTCAGTCTGTACCCGGTCTCTCTCTCTCTAATTCTGTACCCGGTCTCTCTCTCTCTCAGTCTGTACACGGTCTCTCTCTCTCTCTCAGTCTGTACGCGGTCTCTCTCACTCTCATTCTGTACCCGGTCTCTCTCACTCTCAGTCTGCACCCGGTCTCTCTCACTCTCAGTCTGTACCCGGTCTCTCTCTCTCTCAGTCTGTACCCGGTGTCTCTCTCTCTCTCTCTCTCTCAGTCTGTACCCGGTCTCTCTCACTCTCAGTCTGTACCGGTCTCTCTCTCTCTAAGTCTGTACCCGGACTCTCTCTCTCTCTCTCTCTCAGTCTGTACCCGGTCTCTCTCTCTCTCTCAGCATGTACCCGGTCTCTGTCTCTCTCTCTCTCAGTCTGTGCCCGGTCTCTCTCTCACTCTGTACTCGGTCTCTCTCACTCTCAGTCTGTACACGGTCTCTCTCACTCTCTGTCTGTACCGGTCTCTCTCTCTCTAAGCCTGTACCCGGTCTCTCTCTCTCTCTCCCTCTGTCTGTACCCAGTCTCTCTCTCTCTCTCTCAGTCTGTACCCGGTCTCTCTCACTCTCAGTCTGTACCGGTCTCTCTCTCTCTAAGCCTGTACCCGGTCTCTCTCTCTCTCTCTCTCAGTCTGTACCCGGTCTCTCTCTCTCTCTCAGCCTGTACCCGGTCTCTGTCTCTCTCTCTCTCAGTCTGCACACGGTCTCTCTCTCTCTCAGCCTGTACCCGGTCTCTGTCTCTCTCTCTCTCAGTCTGTACCCGGTCTCTCTCTCTCTCAGTCTCTACCCGCTGTCTCTCTCTCAGTCTGTACCCGGTCTCTCTCACTCTCAGTCAGTACCCGGTCTCTCTCTCTCTCAGTCTGTACCCGGTCTCTCTCTCCCTCTGTCTGTACCCAGTCTCTCTCTCTCTCTCTCAGTCTGTACCCGGTCTCTCTCACTCTCAATCTGTACCCGGTCTCTCTCACTCTCAGTCTGTACACGGTCTCTCTCTCTCTCTGTCTGTACCCAGTCTCTCTCTCTCTCTCTCAGTCTGTACCCGGTCTCTCTCACTCTCAGTCTGTACCCGGTCTCTCTCACTCTCAGTCTGTACCCGGTCTCTCTCTCTCTCAGTCTGTACCCGGTGTCTCTCTCTCTCTCTCTCTCAGTCTGTACCCGGTCTCTCTCACTCTCAGTCTGTACCCGGTCTCTCTCTCTCTAAGTCTGTACCCGGTCTCTCTCTCTCTCAGTCTGTACACGGTCTCTCTCTCTCTCTGTCTGTACGCGGTCTCTCTCTCTCTCTCTCTCACAGTCTGTACCCGGTCTCTCTCACTCTCAGTCTGTACGCAGTCTCTCTCTCTCTCTCAGTCTGTACCCGGTCTCTCTCACTCTCAGTCTGTACCCGGTCTCTCTCACTCTCAGTCTGTACCCGGTCTCTCTCTCTCTCTCTCAGTCTGTACCCGGTCTCTCTCTCTCTCTCAGTCTGTACCTGGTCTCTCTCTCTCTCTCAGTCTGTACCTGGTCTCTCTCTGTCAGTCTGTACCCGGTCTCTCTCTCTCTCATTCTATACCCGGTCTCTCTCTCTCTCTCAGTCTGTACCTGGTCTCTCTCTCTCTCTCAGTCTGTACCTGGTCTCTCTCTCTCTCTCAGTCTATACCTGGTCTCTTTCTCTCAGTCTGTACCCGGTCTCTCTCTCTCTCTCAGTCTATACCTGGTCTCTTTCTCTCAGTCTGTACCCGGTCTCTCTCTCTCTGACAGTCTGTACCCGGTCTCTCTCTCTCTCTGTCTGTACGCGGTCTCTCTCTCTCTCTCTCTCTCAGTCTGTACCTGGTCTCTCTCTCTCTCTCAGTCTATACCTGGTCTCTTTCTCTCAGTCTGTACCCGGTCTCTCTCTCTCTCAGTCTGTACCTGGTCTCTCTCTCTCTCTCTCAGTCTGTACCTGGTCTCTCTCTCTCTCTCAGTCTATACCTGGTCTCTTTCTCTCAGTCTGTACCCGGTCTCTCTCTCTCTCTCAGTCTGCACCCGGTCTCTCACTCAGTCTGTACCTGGTCTCTCTCTCTCTCTCAGTCTGTACCTGGTCTCTCTCTGTCAGTCTGTACCCGGTCTCTCTCTCTCTCATTCTATACCCGGTCTCTCTCTCTCTCTCAGTCTGTACCTGGTCTCTCTCTCTCTCTCAGTCTGTACCTGGTCTCTCTCTCTCTCTCAGTCTGTACCTGGTCTCTCTCTGTCAGTCTGTACCCGGTCTCTCTCTCTCTCATTCTATACCCGGTCTCTCTCTCTCTCTCAGTCTGTACCTGGTCTCTCTCTCTCTCTCAGTCTGTACCTGGTCTCTCTCTCTCTCTCAGTCTATACCTGGTCTCTTTCTCTCAGTCTGTACCCGGTCTCTCTCTCTCTCTCAGTCTATACCTGGTCTCTTTCTCTCAGTCTGTACCCGGTCTCTCTCTCTCTGACAGTCTGTACCCGGTCTCTCTCTCTCTCATTCTATACCCGGTCTCTCTCTCTCTCTCAGTCTGTACCCGGTCTCTCTCTCTCTCTCAGTCTGTACCCGGTCGCTCTCTCTCTCAGTCTGTACCTGGTCTCTCTCTCTCAGTCTGTACCCGGTCTCTCTCTCTCAGTCTGTACCCGGTCTCTCTCTCTCTCAGTCTGTACCTGGTCTCCCTCTCAGTCTGTACCCGGTCTCTCTCTCTCAGTCTGTACCATGTCTCTCTCTCTCTCAGTCTGTACCTGGTCTCTCTCTCTCTCTCAGTCTGTACCCGGTCTCTCTCTCTCTCTGTCTGTACCCAGTCTCTCTCTCTCTCTCTCAGTCTGTCCCCGGTCTCTCTCACTCTCAGTCTGTACCCGGTCTCTCTCACTCTCAGTCTGTACCCGGTCTCTCTCTCTCTCAGTCTGTACCCGGTGTCTCTCTCTCTCTCTCTCTCAGTCTGTACCTGGTCTCTCTCACTCTCAGTCTGTACCCGGTCTCTCTCTCTCTAATTCTGTACCCGGTCTCTCTCTCTCTCAGTCTGTACACGGTCTCTCTCTCTCTCTCAGTCTGTACGCGGTCTCTCTCACTCTCATTCTGTACCCGGTCTCTCTCACTCTCAGTCTGTACCCGGTCTCTCACACTCTCAGTCTGTACCCGGTCTCTCTCTCTCTCAGTTTGTACCCGGTGTCTCTCTCTCTCTCTCTCAGTCTGTACCCGGTCTCTCTCACTCTCAGTCTGTACCGGTCTCTCTCTCTCTAAGTCTGTACCCGGACTCTCTCTCTCTCTCTCTCAGTCTGTACCCGGTCTCTCTCTCTCTCTCAGCATGTACCCGGTCTCTGTCTCTCTCTCTCTCAGTCTGTGCCCGGTCTCTCTCTCACTCTGTACTCGGTCTCTCTCACTCTCAGTCTGTACACGGTCTCTCTCACTCTCTGTCTGTACCCGGTCTCTCTCACTCTCAGTCTGCACCCGGTCTCTCCCACTCTCTGTCTGTACCCAGTATCTCTCTCTCTCTCTCAGTCTGTACCCGGTCTCTCACTCTCAGTCTGTACCCGGTCTCTCTCTCTCTCTCTCAGTCTGTACCGTGTCTCTCTCTCTCTCTCTCTCTCAGTCTGTATCCGGTCTCTCTCTCTCTCTCAGTCTGTACCCGGTCTGTCTCTCTCTCTCTCTCAGTCTGTACCCGGTCTCTCTCTCACTCTCAGTCTGTACTCGGTTTCTCTCTCTCTCAGTCTGTACCCGGTTCTCTCTCTCTCTCTCAGTCTGTACCCGGTGTCTCTCTCACTCTCTGTCTGTACGCGGTCTCTCTCTCTCTCAGTCTGTACCCGGTCTCTCTCTCACTCTCTGTCTGTGCGCGGTCTCTCTCTCTCTCTGTCTGTACCCGGTCTCTCTCACTCTCTGTCTGTGCGCGGTCTCTCTCTCTCTCTGTCTGTACCCGGTTCTCTCTCTCTCTCTCAGTCTGTACCCGGTTCTCTCTCTCTCTCTCAGTCTGTACCCGGTGTCTCTCTCTCTCTCTGTCTGTACCCGGTCTCTCTCACTCTCAGTCTGTACCCGGTCTCTCCCACTCTCAGTCTGTACCCAGTCTCTCTCTCTCTCTCTCACAGTCTGTACCCGGTCTCGCTCACTCTGAGTCTGTGCCCGGTCTCTCTCACTCTCAGTCTGTACAAGGTCTCGCTCTCTCTCAGCCTGTACCCGGTATCCCTCACTCTGAGTCTGTACACGGTCTCTGTCTCTCTCTGTCTGTACACAGTCTCTCTCTCTCTCTCAGTCTGTACCCGGTCTCTCACTCTCAGTCTGTACCCGGTCTCTCTCACTCTCAGTCTGTACCCAGTCTCTCTCTCTCTCTCTCAGTCTGTACCCGGTCTCTCTCACTCTCAGTCTGTAGCGGGTCTCTCTCTCTCTCAGTCTGTACCCGGTGTCTCTCTCGCTTTCTCTCTCAGTCTGTACCCGGTCTCTCTCACTCTCAGTCTGTACCGGTCTCTCTCTCTCTAAGCCTGTACCCGGTCTCTCTCTCTCTCTCTCTCAGTCTGTACCCGGTCTCTCTCTCTCTCTCAGCCTGTACCCGGTCTCTGTCTCTCTCTCTCTCAGTCTGCACACGGTCTCTCTCTCTCTCAGCCTGTACCCGGTCTCTGTCTCTCTCTCTCTCAGTCTGTACCCGGTCTCTCTCTCTCTCAGTCTCTACCCGCTGTCTCTCTCTCAGTCTGTACCCGGTCTCTCTCACTCTCAGTCAGTACCCGGTCTCTCTCTCTCTCAGTCTGTACCCGGTCTCTCTCTCCCTCTGTCTGTACCCAGTCTCTCTCTCTCTCTCTCAGTCTGTACCCGGTCTCTCTCACTCTCAATCTGTACCCGGTCTCTCTCACTCTCAGTCTGTACACGGTCTCTCTCTCTCTCTGTCTGTACCCAGTCTCTCTCTCTCTCTCTCAGTCTGTACCCGGTCTCTCTCACTCTCAGTCTGTACCCGGTCTCTCTCACTCTCAGTCTGTACCCGGTCTCTCTCTCTCTCAGTCTGTACCCGGTGTCTCTCTCTCTCTCTCTCTCAGTCTGTACCCGGTCTCTCTCACTCTCAGTCTGTACCCGGTCTCTCTCTCTCTAAGTCTGTACCCGGTCTCTCTCTCTCTCAGTCTGTACACGGGCTCTCTCTCTCTCTGTCTGTACGCGGTCTCTCTCTCTCTCTCTCTCACAGTCTGTACCCGGTCTCTCTCACTCTCAGTCTGTACGCAGTCTCTCTCTCTCTCTCAGTCTGTACCCGGTCTCTCTCACTCTCAGTCTGTACCCGGTCTCTCTCTCTCTGAGTCTGTACCCGGTGTCTCTCTCTCTCGCTCTCTCAGTCTGTACCCAGTCTCTCTCTCACTCTCAGTCTGTACCCGGACTCTCTCTCTCTCTCTCTCAGTCTGTACGCGGTCTCTCTCTCTCTCAGTCTGTACCCGGTCTCTCTCACTCTCAGTCTGTACCGGTCTCTCTCACTCTCAGTCTGTACCCGGACTCTCTCTCTCTCTCTCTCAGTCTGTACGCGGTCTCTCTCTCTCTCAGTCTGTACCCGGTCTCTCTCACTCTCAGTCTGTACCCGGACTCTCTCTCTCTCTCAGTCTGTACGCGGTGTCTCTCTCTCTCAGTCTGTACCCGGTCTCTCTCACTCTCAGTCTGTACCCGGTCTCTCTCTCTCTCAGTCTGTACCCGGTGTCTCTCTCTCTCTCTCTCTCTCTCAGTCTGTACCCGGTCTCTCTCACTCTCAGTCTGTACCGGTCTCTCTCTCTCTAAGTCTGTACCCGGACTCTCTCTCTCTCTCTCTCAGTCTGTACCCGGTCTCTCTCTCTCTCTCAGCCTGTACCTGGTCTCTGTCTCTCTCTCTCTCAGTCTGTGCCCGGTCTCTCTCTCACTCTGTACTCGGTCTCTCTCACTCTCAGTCTGTACACGGTCTCTCTCTCTCTCTGTCTGTACCCGGTCTCTCTCACTCTCAGACTGCACCCGGTCTCTCCCACTCTCTGTCTGTACCCAGTATCTCTCTCTCTCTCTCAGTCTGTACCCGGTCTCTCTCTCTCTCAGTCTGTACCCGGTCTCTCTCTCTCTCTCTCAGTCTGTACCCGGTCTCTCTCTCTCTCTCTCTCTCAGTCTGTACCCGGTCTCTCTCTCTCTCTCTCTCTCAGTCTGTACCCAGTCTCTCTCTCTCTCTCTCTCTCAGTCCGTACCCGGTCTCTCTCTCTCTCTCTCTCAGTCTGTACCCGGTCTCTCTCTCACTCTCAGTCTGTAGCGGGTCTCTCTCTCTCTCAGTCTGTACCCGGTGTCTCTCTCTCTCTCTCTCTCAGTCTGTACCCGGTCTCTCTCACTCTCAGTCTGTACCGGTCTCTCTGTCTCTAAGCCTGTACCCGGTCTCTCTCTCTCTCTCTCTCAGTCTGTACCCGGTGTCTCTCTCTCTCTCTCTCTCAGTCTGTACCCGGTCTCTGTCTCTCTCTCTCTCAGTCGGAACCCGGTCTCTCTCTCTCTCAGTCTGTACCCGATGTCTCTCTCTCTCTCTCTCTCAGTCTGTACCCGGTCTCTCTCACTCTCAGTCAGTACCCGGTCTCTCTCTCTCTCAGTCTGTACCCGGTCTCTGTCTCTCTCTCTCTCAGTCTGTACCCGGTCTCTCTCTCTCTCAGTCTGTACCCGGTGTCTCTCTCTCTCTCTCTCTCTCTGTCTGTACCCAGTCTCTCTCTCTCTCTCTCAGTCTGTACCCGGTCTCTCTCACTCTCAGTCTGTACCCGGTCTCTCTCTCTCTCAGTCTGTACCCGGTGTCTCTCTCTCTCTCTCTCTCAGTCTGTACCTGGTCTCTCTCACTCTCAGTCTGTACCCGGTCTCTCTCTCTCTATTTCTGTACCCGGTCTCTCTCTCTCTCAGTCTGTACACGGTCTCTCTCTCTCTCTCAGTCTGTACGCGGTCTCTCTCACTCTCATTCTGTACCCGGTCTCTCTCACTCTCAGTCTGTACCCAGTCTCTCTCACTCTCAGTCTGTACCCGGTCTCTCTCTCTCTCAGTCTGTACCCGGTGTCTCTCTCTCTCTCTCTCTCTCAGTCTGTACCCGGTCTCTCTCACTCTCAGTCTGTACCCGGTCTCTCTCTCTCTCAGTCTGTACCCGGTCTCTCTCTCTCTCAGTCTGTACCCGGTGTCTCTCTCTCTCTCTCTCTCTCTCAGTCTGTACCCGGTGTCTCTCTCTCTCTCTCTCTCAGTCTGTACCTGGTCTCTCTCACTCTCAGTCTGTACCGGTCTCTCTCTCTCTAAGTCTGTACCCGGACTCTCTCTCTCTCTCTCTCTCAGTCTGTACCCGGTCTCTCTCTCTCTCTCAGCATGTACCCGGTCTCTGTCTCTCTCTCTCTCAGTCTGTGCCCGGTCTCTCTCTCACTCTGTACTCGGTCTCTCTCACTCTCAGTCTGTACACGGTCTCTCTCACTCTCTGTCTGTACCCGGTCTCTCTCACTCTCAGTCTGCACCCGGTCTCTCCCACTCTCTGTCTGTACCCAGTATCTCTCTCTCTCTCTCAGTCTGTACCCGGTCTCTCTCACTCTCAGTCTGCACCCGGTCTCTCCCACTCTCTGTCTGTACCCAGTATCTCTCTCTCTCTCTCAGTCTGTACCCGGTCTCTCACTCTCAGTCTGTACCCGGTCTCTCTCTCTCTCTCTCAGTCTGTACCGTGTCTCTCTCTCTCTCTCTCTCTCAGTCTGTACCCGGTCTCTCTCTCTCTCTCAGTCTGTACCCGGTCTCTCTCTCTCTCTCTCTCTCAGTCTGTACCCGGTCTCTCTCTCTCTCAGTCTGTCCTCGGTTTCTCTCTCTCTCAGTCTGTACCCGGTTCTCTCTCTCTCTCTCTGTCTGTACGCGGTCTCTCTCTCTCTCAGTCTGTACCCGGTCTCTCTCTCACTCTCTGTCTGTGCGCGGTCTCTCTCTCTCTCTGTCTGTACCCGGTCTCTCTCACTCTCAGTCTGTACCCGGTCTCTCCCACTCTCAGTCTGTACCCAGTCTCTCTCTCTCTCTCTCACAGTCTGTACCCGGTCTCGCTCACTCTGAGTCTGTGCCTGGTCTCTCTCACTCTCAGTCTGTACAAGGTCTCGCTCTCTCTCAGCCTGTACCCGGTATCCCTCACTCTGAGTCTGTACACGGTCTCTCTCTCTCTCTGTCTGTACGCAGTCTCTCTCTCTCAGTCTGTACCCGGTCTCTCACTCTCAGTCTGTACCCGGTCTCTCTCACGCTCAGTCTGTACCCGGTCTCTCTCTCGGTCTGTCTGTACCCAGTCTCTCTCTCTCTCTCTCAGTCTGTACCCGGTCTCTCTCACTCTCAGTCTGTCGCGGGTCTCTCTCTCTCTCAGTCTGTACCCGGTGTCTCTCTCGCTTTCTCTCTCAGTCTGTACCCGGTCTCTCTCACTCTCAGTCTTTACCGGTCTCTCTCTCTCTAAGCCTGTACCCGGTCTCTCTCTCTCTCTCTCTCAGTCTGTACCCGGTCTCTCTCTCTCTCTCAGCCTGTACCCGGTCTCTGTCTCTCTCTCTCTCAGTCTGTACCCGGTCTCTCTCACTCTCAGTCTGTACCGGTCTCTCTCTCTCTAAGCCTGTACCCGGTCTCTCTCTCTCTCTCAGCCTCTACCCGGTCTCTGTCTCTCTCTCTCTCAGTCTGCACACGGTCTCTCTCTCTCTCAGCCTGTACCCGGTCTCTGTCTCTCTCTCTCTCAGTCTGTACCCGGTCTCTCTCTCTCTCAGTCTGTACCCGCTGTCTCTCTCTCTCTCTCTCTCTCAGTCTGTACCCGGTCTCTCTCGCTCTCAGTCAGTACCCGGTCTCTCTCTCTCTCAGTCTGTACCCGGTCTCTCTCTCCCTCTGTCTGTACCCAGTCTCTCTCTCTCTCTCTCAGTCTGTACCCGGTCTCTCTCTCTCTCTCAGTCTGTACCCGGTCTCTCTCACTCTCAATCTGTACCCGGTCTCTCTCACTCTCAGTCTGAAAACGGTCTCTCTCTCTCTCTGTCTGTACCCAGTCTCTCTCTCTCTCTCTCAGTCTGTACCCGGTCTCTCTCACTCTCAGTCTGTACCCGGTCTCTCTCACTCTCAGTCTGTACCCGGTCTCTCTCTCTCTCAGTCTGTACCCGGTGTCTCTCTCCCTCTGTCTGTACCCAGTCTCTCTCTCTCTCTCTCAGTCTGTACCCGGTCTCTCTCACTCTCAATCTGTACCCGGTCTCTCTCACTCTCAGTCTGAAAACGGTCTCTCTCTCTCTCTGTCTGTACCCAGTCTCTCTCTCTCTCTCTCAGTCTGTACCCGGTCTCTCTCACTCTCAGTCTGTACCCGGTCTCTCTCACTCTCAGTCTGTACCCGGTCTCTCTCTCTCTCAGTCTGTACCCGGTGTCTCTCTCTCTCTCTCTCTCAGTCTGTACCCGGTCTCTCTCACTCTCAGTCTGTACCCGGTCTCTCTCTCTCTAAGTCTGTACCCGGTCTCTCTCTCTCTCAGTCTGTACACGGTCTCTCTCTCTCTCTGTCTGTACGCGGTCTCTCTCACTCTCAGTCTGTACCCAGTCTCTCTCACTCTCAGTCTGTACCCGGTCTCTCTCACTCTCAGTCTGTACCCGGTCTCTCTCTCTCTCAGTCTGTACCCGGTGTCTCTCTCTCTCTCTCTCACAGTCTGTACCCGGTCTCTCTCACTCTCAGTCTGTACCGGTCTCTCTCTCTCTCTCTCTCAGTCTGTACCTGGTCTCTCTCACTCTCAGTCTGTACCCGGTCTCTCTCTCTCTAATTCTGTACCCGGTCTCTCTCTCTCTCAGTCTGTACACGGTCTCTCTCTCTCTCTCAGTCTGTACGTGGTCTCTCTCACTCTCATTCTGTACCCGGTCTCTCTCACTCTCAGTCTGCACCCGGTCTCTCTCACTCTCAGTCTGTACCCGGTCTCTCTCTCTCTCAGTCTGTACCCGGTGTCTCTCTCTCTCTCTCTCTCTCAGTCTGTACCCGGTCTCTCTCACTCTCAGTCTGTACCGGTCTCTCTCTCTCTAAGTCTGTACCCGGACTCTCTCTCTCTCTCTCTCTCAGTCTGTACCCGGTCTCTCTCTCTCTCTCAGCATGTACCCGGTCTCTGTCTCTCTCTCTCTCAGTCTGTGCCCGGTCTCTCTCTCACTCTGTACTCGGTCTCTCTCACTCTCAGTCTGTACACGGTCTCTCTCACTCTCTGTCTGTACCCGGTCTCTCTCACTCTCAGTCTGCACCCGGTCTCTCCCACTCTCTGTCTGTACCCAGTATCTCTCTCTCTCTCTCAGTCTGTACCCGGTCTCTCACTCTCAGTCTGTACCCGGTCTCTCTCTCTCTCTCTCAGTCTGTACCGTGTCTGTCTCTCTCTATCTCTCTCAGTCTGTACCCGGTCTCTCTCTCTCTCTCAGTCTGTACCCGGTCTCTCTCTCTCTCTCTCTCAGTCTGTACCCGGTCTCTCTCTCTCTCAGTCTGTCCTCGGTTTCTCTCTCTCTCAGTCTGTACCCGGTTCTCTCTCTCTCTCTCAGTCTGTACCCGGTCTCTCTCTCACTCTCTGTCTGTACGCGGTCTCTCTCTCTCTCAGTCTGTACCCGGTCTCTCTCTCACTCTCTGTCTGTGCGCGGTCTCTCTCTCTCTCTGTCTGTACCCGGCCTCTCTCACTCTCAGTCTGTACCCGGTCTCTCCCACTCTCAGTCTGTACCCAGTCTCTCTCTCTCTCTCTCACAGTCTGTACCCGGTCTCGCTCACTCTGAGTCTGTGCCCGGTCTCTCACTCTCAGTCTGTACAAGGTCTCGCTCTCTCTCAGCCTGTACCCGGTATCCCTCACTCTGAGTCTGTACACGGTCTCTCTCTCTCTCTGTCTGTACGCAGTCTCTCTCTCTCTCTCAGTCTGTACCCGGTCTCTCACTCTCAGTCTGTACCCGGTCTCTCTCACTCTCAGTCTGTACCCGGTCTCTCTCTCGGTCTGTCTGTACCCAGTCTCTCTCTCTCTCTCTCAGTCTGTACCCGGTCTCTCTCACTCTCAGTCTGTCGCGGGTCTCTCTCTCTCTCAGTCTGTACCCGGTGTCTCTCTCGCTTTCTCTCTCAGTCTGTACCCGGTCTCTCTCACTCTCAGTCTGTACCGGTCTCTCTCTCTATAAGCCTGTACCCGGTCTCTCTCTCTCTCTCTCTCAGTCTGTACCCGGTCTCTCTCTCTCTCTCAGCCTGTACCCGGTCTCTGTCTCTCTCTCTCTCAGTCTGTACCCGGTCTCTCTCACTCTCAGTCTGTACCGGTCTCTCTCTCTCTAAGCCTGTACCCGGTCTCTCTCTCTCTCTCAGCCTGTACCCGGTCTCTGTCTCTCTCTCTCTCAGTCTGCACACGGTCTCTCTCTCTCTCAGCCTGTACCCGGTCTCTGTCTCTCTCTCTCTCTCAGTCTGTACCCGGTCTCTCTCTCTCTCAGTCTGTACCCGCTGTCTCTCTCTCTCTCTCTCTCAGTCTGTACCCGGTCTCTCTCACTCTCAGTCAGTACCCGGTCTCTCTCTCTCTCAGTCTGTACCCGGTCTCTCTCTCCCTCTGTCTGTACCCAGTCTCTCTCTCTCTCAGTCTGTACCCGGTCACTCTCACTCTCAATCTGTACCCGGTCTCTCTCACTCTCAGTCTGTACACGGTCTCTCTCTCTCTCTGTCTGTACCCAGTCTCTCTCTCTCTCTCTCAGTCTGTACCTGGTCTCTCTCACTCTCAGTCTGTACCCGGTCTCTCTCACTCTCAGTCTGTACCCGGTCTCTCTCTCTCTCAGTCTGTACCCGGTGTCTCTTTCTCTCTCTCTCTCAGTCTGTACCCGGTCTCTCTCACTCTCAGTCTGTACCGGTCTCTCTCACTCTCAGTCTGTACCCGGACTCTCTCTCTCTCTCTCTCAGTCTGTACGCGGTCTCTCTCTCTCTCAGTCTGTACCCGGTCTCTCTCACTCTCAGTCTGTACTCGGTCTCTCTCACTCTCAGTCTGTACACGGTCTCTCTCACTCTCTGTCTGTACCCGGTCTCTCTCACTCTCAGTCTGCACCCGGTCTCTCCCACTCTTTGTCTGTACCCAGTATCTCTCTCTCTCTCTCAGTCTGTACCCGGTCTCTCACTCTCAGTCTGTACCCGGTCTCTCTCTCTCTCTCTCAGTCTGTACCGTGTCTGTCTCTCTCTATCTCTCTCAGTCTGTACCCGGTCTCTCTCTCTCTCTCAGTCTGTACCCGGTCTCTCTCTCTCTCTCTCTCAGTCTGTACCCGGTCTCTCTCTCTCTCAGTCTGTCCTCGGTTTCTCTCTCTCTCAGTCTGTACCCGGTTCTCTCTCTCTCTCTCAGTCTGTACCCGGTCTCTCTCTCACTCTCTGTCTGTACGCGGTCTCTCTCTCTCTCAGTCTGTACCCGGTCTCTCTCTCACTCTCTGTCTGTGCGCGGTCTCTCTCTCTCTCTGTCTGTACCCGGCCTCTCTCACTCTCAGTCTGTACCCGGTCTCTCCCACTCTCAGTCTGTACCCAGTCTCTCTCTCTCTCTCTCACAGTCTGTACCCGGTCTCGCTCACTCTGAGTCTGTGCCCGGTCTCTCACTCTCAGTCTGTACAAGGTCTCGCTCTCTCTCAGCCTGTACCCGGTATCCCTCACTCTGAGTCTGTACACGGTCTCTCTCTCTCTCTGTCTGTACGCAGTCTCTCTCTCTCTCTCAGTCTGTACCCGGTCTCTCACTCTCAGTCTGTACCCGGTCTCTCTCACTCTCAGTCTGTACCCGGTCTCTCTCTCGGTCTGTCTGTACCCAGTCTCTCTCTCTCTCTCTCAGTCTGTACCCGGTCTCTCTCACTCTCAGTCTGTCGCGGGTCTCTCTCTCTCTCAGTCTGTACCCGGTGTCTCTCTCGCTTTCTCTCTCAGTCTGTACCCGGTCTCTCTCACTCTCAGTCTGTACCGGTCTCTCTCTCTATAAGCCTGTACCCGGTCTCTCTCTCTCTCTCTCTCAGTCTGTACCCGGTCTCTCTCTCTCTCTCAGCCTGTACCCGGTCTCTGTCTCTCTCTCTCTCAGTCTGTACCCGGTCTCTCTCACTCTCAGTCTGTACCGGTCTCTCTCTCTCTAAGCCTGTACCCGGTCTCTCTCTCTCTCTCAGTCTGTACCCGGTCTCTCTCTCTCTCAGTCTGTACCCGCTGTCTCTCTCTCTCTCTCTCTCAGTCTGTACCCGGTCTCTCTCACTCTCAGTCAGTACCCGGTCTCTCTCTCTCTCAGTCTGTACCCGGTCTCTCTCTCCCTCTGTCTGTACCCAGTCTCTCTCTCTCTCAGTCTGTACCCGGTCACTCTCACTCTCAATCTGTACCCGGTCTCTCTCACTCTCAGTCTGTACACGGTCTCTCTCTCTCTCTGTCTGTACCCAGTCTCTCTCTCTCTCTCTCAGTCTGTACCTGGTCTCTCTCACTCTCAGTCTGTACCCGGTCTCTCTCACTCTCAGTCTGTACCCGGTCTCTCTCTCTCTCAGTCTGTACCCGGTGTCTCTTTCTCTCTCTCTCTCAGTCTGTACCCGGTCTCTCTCACTCTCAGTCTGTACCCGGTCTCTCTCTCTCTAAGTCTGTACCCGGTCTCTCTCTCTCTCAGTCTGTACACGGTCTCTCTCTCTCTCTGTCTGTACGCGGTCTCTCTCACTCTCAGTCTGTACCCAGTCTCTCTCACTCTCAGTCTGTACCCGGTCTCTCTCACTCTCAGTCTGTACCCGGTCTCTCTCTCTCTCAGTCTGTACCCGGTGTCTCTCTCTCTCACAGTCTGTACCCGGTCTCTCTCACTCTCAGTCTGTACCGGTCTCTCTCTCTCTCTCTCTCAGTCTGTACGCGGTCTCTCTCTCTCTCAGTCTGTACCCGGTCTCTCTCACTCTCAGTCTGTACCCGGTCTCTCTCTCTCTGAGTCTGTACCCGGTGTCTCTCTCTCTCGCTCTCTCAGTCTGTACCCAGTCTCTCTCTCACTCTCAGTCTGTACCCGGACTCTCTCTCTCTCTCTCTCAGTCTGTACGCGGTCTCTCTCTCTCTCAGTCTGTACCCGGTCTCTCTCACTCTCAGTCTGTACCGGTCTCTCTCACTCTCAGTCTGTACCCGGACTCTCTCTCTCTCTCTCTCAGTCTGTACGCGGTCTCTCTCTCTCTCAGTCTGTACCCGGTCTCTCTCACTCTCAGTCTGTACCCGGACTCTCTCTCCCTCTCTCTCTCAGTCTGTACGCGGTGTCTCTCTCTCTCAGTCTGTACCCGGTCTCTCTCACTCTCAGTCTGTACCCGGTCTCTCTCTCTCTCAGTCTGTACCCGGTGTCTCTCTCTCTCTCTCTCTCAGTCTGTACCCGGTCTCTCTCTCTCTCAGTCTGTAAAGGTCTCTGTCTCTCTCTCTCTCAGTCTGTGCCCGGTCTCTCTCTCACTCTGTACTCGGTCTCTCTCACTCTCAGTCTGTACACGGTCTCTCTCTCTGTCTGTACCCGGTCTCTCTCACTCTCAGACTGCACCCGGTCTCTCCCACTCTCTGTCTGTACCCAGTATCTCTCTCTCTCTCTCAGTCTGTGCCCGGTCTCTCTCTCTCTCTCTCAGTCTGTACCCGGTCTCTCTCTCTCACTCTCTCTCAGTCTGTACCCGGTCTCTCTCTCTCTCTCTCAGTCTGTACCCAGTCTCTCTCTCTCTCTCTCTCTCAGTCCGTACCCGGTCTCTCTCTCTCTCTCTCTCAGTCTGTACCCGGTCTCTCTCACTCTCAGTCTGTACCGGTCTCTCTCTCTCTAAGTCTGTACCCGGACTCTCTCTCTCTCTCTCTCAGTCTGTACCCGGTCTCTCTCTCTCTCTCAGCCTGTACCTGGTCTCTGTCTCTCTCTCTCTCAGTCTGTGCCCGGTCTCTCTCTCACTCTGTACTCGGTCTCTCTCACTCTCAGTCTGTACACGGTCTCTCTCTCTCTCTCTCTCAGTCGGAACCCGGTCTCTCTCTCTCTCAGTCTGTACCCGATGTCTCTCTCTCTCTCTCTCTCAGTCTGTACCCGGTCTCTGTCTCTCTCTCTCTCAGTCTGTACCCGGTGTCACTCTCTCTCTCTCTCTCTCTGTCTGTACCCAGTCTCTCTCTCTCTCTCTCAGTCTGTACCCGGTCTCTCTCACTCTCAGTCTGTACCCGGTCTCTCTCACTCTCAGTCTGTACCCGGTCTCTCTCTCTCTCAGTCTGTACCCGGTGTCTCTCTCTCTCTCTCTCTCAGTCTGTACCTGGTCTCTCTCACTCTCAGTCTGTACCCGGTCTCTCTCTCTCTAATTCTGTACCCGGTCTCTCTCTCTCTCAGTCTGTACACGGTCTCTCTCTCTCTCTCAGTCTGTACGCGGTCTCTCTCACTCTCATTCTGTACCCGGTCTCTCTGACTCTCAGTCTGTACCCGGTCTCTCTCACTCTCAGTCTGTACCCGGTCTCTCTCTCTCTCAGTCTGTACCCGGTGTCTCTCTCTCTCTCTCTCTCAGTCTGTACCCGGTCTCTCTCACTCTCAGTCTGTACCGGTCTCTCTCTCTCTAAGTCTGTACCCGGACTCTCTCTCTCTCTCTCTCAGTCTGTACCCGGTCTCTCTCTCTCTAAGTCTGTACCCGGACTCTCTCTCTCTCTCAGTCTGTACCCGGTCTCTCTCTCTCTCTCAGCATGTACCCGGTCTCTGTCTCTCTCTCTCTCAGTCTGTGCCCGGTCTCTCTCTCACTCTCTCTCAGTCTGTACCCGGTCTCTCTCTCTCCTACAGCATGTACCCGGTCTCTGTCTCTCTCTCTCTCAGTCTGTGCCCGGTCTCTCTCTCACTCTCTCTCAGTCTGTACCGGTCTCTCTCTCTCTAAGTCTGTACCCGGACTCTCTCTCTCTCTCTCTCAGTCTGTACCCGGTCTCCCTCTCTCAGCATGTACCCGGTCTCTGTCTCTCTCTCTCTCAGTCTGTGCCCGGTCTCTCTCTCACTCTGTACTCGGTCTCTCTCACTCTCAGTCTGTACACGGTCTCTCTCACTCTCTGTCTGTACCCGGTCTCTCTCACTCTCAGTCTGCACCCGGTCTCTCCCACTCTCTGTCTGTACCCAGTATCTCTCTCTCTCTCTCAGTCTGTACCCGGTCTCTCACTCTCAGTCTGTACCCGGTCTCTCTCTCTCTCTCTCAGTCTGTACCGTGTCTCTCTCTCTCTCTCTCTCTCAGTCTGTACCCGGTCTCTCTCTCTCTCTCAGTCTGTACCCGGTCTCTCTCTCTCTCTCTCTCAGTCTGTACCCGGTCTCTCTCTCTCTCAGTCTGTCCTCGGTTTCTCTCTCTCTCAGTCTGTACCCGGTTCTCTCTCTCTCTCTCAGTCTGTACCCGGTCTCTCTCTCACTCTCTGTCTGTACGCGGTCTCTCTCTCTCTCAGTCTGTACCCGGTCTCTCTCTCACTCTCTGTCTGTGCGCGGTCTCTCTCTCTCTCTGTCTGTACCCGGTCTCTCTCACTCTCAGTCTGTACAAGGTCTCGCTCTCTCTCAGCCTGTACCCGGTATCCCTCACTCTGAGTCTGTACACGGTCTCTCTCTCTCTCTGTCTGTACGCAGTCTCTCTCTCTCTCTCAGTCTGTACCCGGTCTCTCACTCTCAGTCTGTACCCGGTCTCTCTCACTCTCAGTCTGTACCCGGTCTCTCTCTCGGTCTGTCTGTACCCAGTCTCTCTCTCTCTCTCTCTCAGTCTGTACCCGGTCTCTCTCACTCTCAGTCTGTCGCGGGTCTCTCTCTCTCTCAGTCTGTACCCGGTGTCTCTCTCGCTTTCTCTATCAGTCTGTACCCGGTCTCTCTCTCTCTAAGCCTGTACCCGGTCTCTCTCTCTCTCTCTCTCTCAGTCGGTACCCGGTCTCTCTCTCTCTCTCAGCCTGTACCCGGTCTCTGTCTCTCTCTCTCTCAGTCTGTACCCGGTCTCTCTCACTCTCAGTCTGTACCGGTCTCTCTCTCTGTAAGCCTGTAGCCGGTCTCTCTCTCTCTCTCTCTCAGTCTGTACCCGGTCTCTCTCTCTCTCTCAGCCTGTACCCGGTCTCTGTCTCTCTCTCTCTCAGTCTGCACACGGTCTCTCTCTCTCTCAGCCTGTACCCGGTCTCTGTCTCTCTCTCTCTCCGTCTGTACCCGGTCTCTCTCTCTCTCAGTCTGTACCCGCTGTCTCTCTCTCTCTCTCTCTCAGTCTGTACCCGGTCTCTCTCACTCTCAGTCAGTACCCGGTCTCTCTCTCTCTCAGTCTGTACCCGGTCTCTCTCTCGGTCTGTCTGTACCCAGTCTCTCTCTCTCTCTCTCAGTCTGTACCCGGTCTCTCTCACTCTCAATCTGTACCCGGTCTCTCTCACTCTCAGTCTGTACACGGTCTCTCTCTCTCTCTGTCTGTACCCAGTCTCTCTCTCTCTCTCTCAGTCTGTACCCGGTCTCTCTCACTCTCAGTCTGTACCCGGTCTCTCTCACTCTCAGTCTGTACCCGGTCTCTCTCTCTCTCAGTCTGTACCCGGTGTCTCTCTCTCTCTCTCTCTCTCAGTCTGTACCCGGTCTCTCTCTCTCTCTAATTCTGTACCCGGTCTCTCTCTCTCTCAGTCTGTACACGGTCTCTCTCTCTCTCTCAGTCTGTACGCGGTCTCTCTCACTCTCATTCTGTACCCGGTCTCTCTGACTCTCAGTCTGTACCCGGTCTCTCTGACTCTCAGTCTGTACCCGGTCTCTCTCACTCTCAGTCTGTACCCGGTCTCTCTCTCTCTCAGTCTGTACCCGGTGTCTCTCTCTCTCTCTCTCTCAGTCTGTACCCGGTCTCTCTCACTCTCAGTCTGTACCCGGACTCTCTCTCTCTCAGTCTGTACCCGGACTCTCTCTCTCTCTCTCTCTCAGTCTGTACCCGGTCTCTCTCTCTCTAAGTCTGTACCCGGACTCTCTCTCTCTCTCAGTCTGTACCCGGTCTCTCTCTCTCTCTCAGCATGTACCCGGTCTCTGTCTCTCTCTCTCTCAGTCTGTGCCCGGTCTCTCTCTCACTCTCTCTCAGTCTGTACCCGGTCTCTCTCTCTCTCTCAGCATGTACCCGGTCTCTGTCTCTCTCTCTCTCAGTCTGTGCCCGGTCTCTCTCTCACTCTCTCTCAGTCTGTACCGGTCTCTCTCTCTCTAAGTCTGTACCCGGACTCTCTCTCTCTCTCTCTCAGTCTGTACCCGGTCTCCCTCTCTCTCTCAGCATGTACCCGGTCTCTGTCTCTCTCTCTCTCAGTCTGTGCCCGGTCTCTCTCTCACTCTGTACTCGGTCTCTCTCACTCTCAGTCTGTACACGGTCTCTCTCACTCTCTGTCTGTACCCGGTCTCTCTCACTCTCAGTCTGCACCCGGTCTCTCCCACTCTCTGTCTGTACCCAGTATCTCTCTCTCTCTCTCAGTCTGTACCCGGTCTCTCACTCTCAGTCTGTACCCGGTCTCTCTCTCTCTCTCTCAGTCTGTACCGTGTCTCTCTCTCTCTCTCTCTCTCAGTCTGTACCCGGTCTCTCTCTCTCTCTCAGTCTGTACCCGGTCTCTCTCTCTCTCTCTCTCAGTCTGTACCCGGTCTCTCTCTCTCTCAGTCTGTCCTCGGTTTCTCTCTCTCTCAGTCTGTACCCGGTTCTCTCTCTCTCTCTCAGTCTGTACCCGGTCTCTCTCTCACTCTCTGTCTGTACGCGGTCTCTCTCTCTCTCAGTCTGTACCCGGTCTCCCTCTCACTCTCTGTCTGTGCGCGGTCTCTCTCTCTCTCTGTCTGTACCCGGTCTCTCTCACTCTCAGTCTGTACAAGGTCTCGCTCTCTCTCAGCCTGTACCCGGTATCCCTCACTCTGAGTCTGTACACGGTCTCTCTCTCTCTCTGTCTGTACGCAGTCTCTCTCTCTCTCTCAGTCTGTACCCGGTCTCTCACTCTCAGTCTGTACCCGGTCTCTCTCACTCTCAGTCTGTACCCGGTCTCTCTCTCGGTCTGTCTGTACCCAGTCTCTCTCTCTCTCTCTCTCAGTCTGTACCCGGTCTCTCTCACTCTCAGTCAGTACCCGGTCTCTCTCTCTCTCAGTCTGTACCCGGTCTCTCTCACTCTCAGTCTGTCGCGGGTCTCTCTCTCTCTCAGTCTGTACCCGGTGTCTCTCTCGCTTTCTCTATCAGTCTGTACCCGGTCTCTCTCACTCTCAGTCTGTACCGGTCTCTCTCTCTCTAAGCCTGTACCCGGTCTCTCTCTCTCTCTCTCTCTCAGTCGGTACCCGGTCTCTCTCTCTCTCTCTCAGCCTGTACCCGGTCTCTGTCTCTCTCTCTCTCAGTCTGTACCCGGTCTCTCTCACTCT
Organism: Heterodontus francisci; assembly: GCF_036365525.1. Classification (NCBI taxonomy): domain Eukaryota; kingdom Metazoa; phylum Chordata; class Chondrichthyes; order Heterodontiformes; family Heterodontidae; genus Heterodontus; species Heterodontus francisci. Next base: position 1,058,827 of record NC_090415.1, read on the forward strand.
CAGTCTGTACCGGTCTCTCTCTCTGTAAGCCTGTAGCCGGTCTCTCTCTCTCTCTCTCTCAGTCTGTACCCGGTCTCTCTCTCTCTCTCAGCCTGTACCCGGTCTCTGTCTCTCTCTCTCTCAGTCTGCACACGGTCTCTCTCTCTCTCAGCCTGTACCCGGTCTCTGTCTCTCTCTCTCTCCGTCTGTACCCGGTCTCTCTCTCTCTCAGTCTGTACCCGCTGTCTCTCTCTCTCTCTCTCTCAGTCTGTACCCGGTCTCTCTCACTCTCAGTCAGTACCCGGTCTCTCTCTCTCTCAGTCTGTACCCGGTCTCTCTCTCGGTCTGTCTGTACCCAGTCTCTCTCTCTCTCTCTCAGTCTGTACCCGGTCTCTCTCACTCTCAATCTGTACCCGGTCTCTCTCACTCTCAGTCTGTACACGGTCTCTCTCTCTCTCTGTCTGTACCCAGTCTCTCTCTCTCTCTCTCAGTCTGTACCCGGTCTCTCTCACTCTCAGTCTGTACCCGGTCTCTCTCACTCTCAGTCTGTACCCGGTCTCTCTCTCTCTCAGTCTGTACCCGGTGTCTCTCTCTCTCTCTCTCTCTCAGTCTGTACCCGGTCTCTCTCTCTCTCTAAGTCTGTACCCGGTCTCTCTCTCTCTCAGTCTGTACACGGTCTGTCTCTCTCTTAGTCTGTACGCGGTCTCTCTCACTCTCTGTCTGTACCCGGTCTCTCTCACTCTCAGTCTGCACCCGGTCTCTCCCACTCTCTGTCTGTACCCAGTATCTCTCTCTCTCTCTCAGTCTGTACCCGGTCTCTCACTCTCAGTCTGTACCCGGTCTCTCTCTCTCTCTCTCAGTCTGTACCGTGTCTCTCTCTCTCTCTCTCTCTCAGTCTGTACCCGGTCTCTCTCTCTCTCTCAGTCTGTACCCGGTCTCTCTCTCTCTCTCTCTCAGTCTGTACCCGGTCTCTCTCTCACTCTCTGTCTGTACGCGGTCTCTCTCTCTCTCAGTCTGTACCCGGTCTCTCTCTCACTCTCTGTCTGTGCGCGGTCTCTCTCTCTCTCTGTCTGTACCCGGTCTCTCTCTCACTCTCTGTCTGTACCCGGTCTCTCTCTCTCTCAGTCTGTACCCGGTGTCTCTCTCTCTCTCTCTCTCTCAGTCTGTACCCGGTCTCTCTCTCTCTCTAAGTCTGTACCCGGTCTCTCTCTCTCTCAGTCTGTACACGGTCTGTCTCTCTCTTAGTCTGTACGCGGTCTCTCTCTCTCTCAGTCTGTACCCGGTCTCTCTCACTCTCAGTCTGTACAAGGTCTCGTTCTCTCTCAGCCTGTACCCGGTATCCCTCACTCTGAGTCTGTACACGGTCTCTCTCTCTCTCTGTCTGTACGCAGTCTCTCTCTCTCTCTCAGTCTGTACCCGGTCTCTCACTCTCAGTCTGTACCCGGTCTCTCTCACTCTCAGTCTGTACCCGGTCTCTCTCTCGGTCTGTCTGTACCCAGTCTCTCTCTCTCTCTCTCTCAGTCTGTACCCGGTCTCTCTCACTCTCAGTCTGTCGCGGGTCTCTCTCTCTCTCAGTCTGTACCCGGTGTCTCTCTCGCTTTCTCTATCAGTCTGTACCCGGTCTCTCTCACTCTCAGTCTGTACCGGTCTCTCTCTCTCTAAGCCTGTACCCGGTCTCTCTCTCTCTCTCTCTCTCAGTCTGTACCCGGTCTCTCTCTCTCTCTCAGCCTGTACCCGGTCTCTGTCTCTCTCTCTCTCAGTCTGTACCCGGTCTCTCTCACTCTCAGTCTGTACCGGTCTCTCTCTCTGTAAGCCTGTAGCCGGTCTCTCTCTCTCTCTCTCTCAGTCTGTACCCGGTCTCTCTCTCTCTCTCAGCCTGTACCCGGTCTCTGTCTCTCTCTCTCTCAGTCTGCACACGGTCTCTCTCTCTCTCAGCCTGTACCCGGTCTCTGTCTCTCTCTCTCTCCGTCTGTACCCGGTCTCTCTCTCTCTCAGTCTGTACCCGCTGTCTTTCTCTCTCTCTCTCTCAGTCTGTACCCGGTCTCTCTCACTCTCAGTCAGTACCCGGTCTCTCTCTCTCTCAGTCTGTACCCGGTCTCTCTCTCGGTCTGTCTGTACCCAGTCTCTCTCTCTCTCTCTCAGTCTGTACCCGGTCTCTCTCACTCTCAATCTGTACCCGGTCTCTCTCACTCTCAGTCTGTACACGGTCTCTCTCTCTCTCTGTCTGTACCCGGTGTCTCTCTCTCTCTCTCTCTCTCAGTCTGTACCCGGTCTCTCTCTCTCTCTAAGTCTGTACCCGGTCTCTCTCTCTCTCAGTCTGTACACGGTCTGTCTCTCTCTTAGTCTGTACGCGGTCTCTCTCACTCTTAGTCTGTACCCAGTCTCTCTCACTCTCAGTCTGTACCCGGTCTCTCTCACTCTCAGTCTGTACCCGGTCTCTCTCTCTCTCTCTCTCAGTCTGTACGCGGTCTCTCTCTCTCTCAGTCTGTACCCGGTCTCTCTCACTCTCAGTCTGTACCCGGACTCTCTCTCTCTCTCTCTCTCTCAGTCTGTACGCGGTGTCTCTCTCTCTCAGTCTGTACCGGGTCTCTCTCACTCTCAGTCTGTACCCGGTCTCTCTCTCTCTCAGCCTGTACCCGGTGTCTCTCTCTCTCTCTCTCTCAGTCTGTACCCGGTCTCTCTCACTCTCAGTCTGTACCGGTCTCTCTCTCTCTCTCAGCCTGTACCCGGTCTCTGTCACTCTCTCTCTCAGTCTGTACACGGTCTCTCTCTCTCTCTGTCTGTACCCGGTCTCTCTCACTCTCAGACTGCACCCGGTCTCTCCCACTCTCTGTCTGTACCCAGTATCTCTCTCTCTCTCTCAGTCTGTCCCCGGTCTCTCTCTCTCTCAGTCTGTACCCGGTCTCTCTCTCTCTCTCTCAGTCTGTACCCGGTCTCTCTCTCTCTCTCTCTCTCAGTCTGTACCCGGTCTCTCTCTCTCTCTCTCTCTCAGTCTGTACCCAGTCTCTCTCTCTCTCTCTCTCTCAGTCCGTACCCGGTCTCTCTCTCTCTCTCTCTCTCTCAGTCCGTACCCGGTCTCTCTCTCTCTCTCTCTCAGTCTGTACCCGGTCTCTCTCTCACTCTCAGTCTGTACCCGGTCTCTCTCACTCTCAGTCTGTACCCGGTCTCTCTCTCTCTCAGTCTGTACCCGGTGTCTCTCTCTCTCACTCTCAGTCTGTACCCGGTGTCTCTCTCACTCTCAGTCTGTACCCGGTCTCTCTCTCTCTAATTCTGTACCCGGTCTCTCTCTCTCTCAGTCTGTACACGGTCTCTCTCTCTCTCTCAGTCTGTACGCGGTCTCTCTCACTCTCATTCTGTACCCGGTCTCTCTCACTCTCAGTCTGTACCCGGTCTCTCTCACTCTCAGTCTGTACCAGGTCTCTCTCTCTCTCAGTCTGTACCCGGTGTCTCTCTCTCTCAGTCTGTACCCGGTCTCTCTCTCTCTCAGTCTGTACCCGGTGTCTCTCTCTCTCTCTCTCTCTCAGTCTGTACCCGGTCTCTCTCACTCTCAGTCTGTACCGGTCTCTCTCTCTCTAAGTCTGTACCCGGACTCTCTCTCTCTCTCTCTCAGTCTGTACCCGGTCTCTCTCTCTCTCTCAGCATGTACCCGGTCTCTGTCTCTCTCTCTCTCAGTCTGTGCCCGGTCTCTCTCTCACTCTGTACTCGGTCTCTCTCACTCTCAGTCTGTACACGGTCTCTCTCACTCTCTGTCTGTACCCGGTCTCTCTCACTCTCAGTCTGCACCCGGTCTCTCCCACTCTCTGTCTGTACCCAGTATCTCTCTCTCTCTCTCAGTCTGTACCCGGTCTCTCACTCTCAGTCTGTACCCGGTCTCTCTCTCTCTCTCTCAGTCTGTACCGTGTCTCTCTCTCTCTCTCTCTCAGTCTGTACCCGGTCTCTCTCTCTCTCTCAGTCTGTACCCGGTCTCTCTCTCTCTCTCTCTCAGTCTGTACCCGGTCTCTCTCTCTCTCAGTCTGTCCTCGGTTTCTCTCTCTCTCAGTCTGTACCCGGTTCTCTCTCTCTCTCTCAGTCTGTACCCGGTCTCTCTCTCACTCTCTGTCTGTACGCGGTCTCTCTCTCTCTCAGTCTGTACCCGGTCTCTCTCTCACTCTCTGTCTGTACCCGGTCTCTCTCTCTCTCTGTCTGTACCCGGTCTCTCTCACTCTCAGTCTGTACCCGGTCTCTCCCACTCTCAGTCTGTACCCAGTCTCTCTCTCTCTCTCTCACAGTCTGTACCCGGTCTCGCTCACTCTGAGTCTGTGCCCGGTCTCTCTCACTCTCAGTCTGTACAAGGTCTCGCTCTCTCTCAGCCTGTACCCGGTATCCCTCACTCTGAGTCTGTACACGGTCTCTCTCTCTCTCTGTCTGTACGCAGTCTCTCTCTCTCTCTCAGTCTGTACCCGGTCTCTCACTCTCAGTCTGTCCCCGGTCTCTCTCACTCTCAGTCTGTACCCAGTCTCTCTCTCGGTCTGTCTGTACCCAGTCTCTCTCTCTCTCTCTCAGTCTGTACCCGGTCTCTCTCACTCTCAGTCTGTACAAGGTCTCGCTCTCTCTCAGCCTGTACCCGGTATCCCTCACTCTGAGTCTGTACACGGTCTCTCTCTCTCTCTGTCTGTACGCAGTCTCTCTCTCTCTCTCAGTCTGTACCTGGTCTCTCACTCTCAGTCTGTCCCCGGTCTCTCTCACTCTCAGTCTGTACCCGGTCTCTCTCACTCTCAGTCTGGAGCGGGTCTCTCTCTCTCTCAGTCTGTACCCGGTGTCTCTCTCGCTTTCTCTCTCAGTCTGTACCCGGTCTCTCTCACTCTCAGTCTGTACCGGTCTCTCTCTCTCTAAGCCTGTACCCGGTCTCTCTCTCTCTCTCTCTCAGTCTGTACCCGGTCTCTCTCTCTCTCTCAGCCTGTACCCGGTCTCTGTCTCTCTCTCTCTCAGTCTGTACCCGGTCTCTCTCTCTCTCAGTCTGTACCCGCTGTCTCTCTCTCTCTCTCTCTCAGTCTGTACCCGGTCTCTCTCACTCTCAGTCAGTACCCGGTCTCTCTCTCTCTCTCAGTCTGTAAACGGTCTCTCTCTCCCTCTGTCTGTACCCAGTCTCTCTCTCTCTCTCTCAGTCTGTACCCGGTCTCTCTCTCTCTCAGTCTGTACCCGGTCTCTCTCACTCTCAATCTGTACCCGGTCTCTCTCACTCTCAGTCTGTACATGGTCTCTCTCTCTCTCTGTCTGTACCCAGTCTCTCTCTCTCTCTCTCAGTCTGTACCCGGTCTCTCTCACTCTCAGTCTGTACCCGGTCTCTCTCACTCTCAGTCTGTACCCGGTCTCTCTCTCTCTAAGTCTGTACCCGGTCTCTCTCTCTCTCTCTGTCTGTACGCGGTCTCTCTCACTCTCAGTCTGTACCCAGTCTCTCTCACTCTCAGTCTGTACCCGGTCTCTCTCACTCTCAGTCTGTACCCGGTCTCTCTCTCTCTCAGTCTGTACCCGGTGTCTCTCTCTCTCTCTCTCACAGTCTGTACCCGGTCTCTCTCACTCTCAGTCTGTACCGGTCTCTCTCTCTCTCTCTCTCAGTCTGTACCTGGTCTCTCTCACTCTCAGTCTGTACCCGGTCTCTCTCTCTCTAATTCTGTACCCGGTCTCTCTCTCTCTCAGTCTGTACACGGTCTCTCTCTCTCTCTCAGTCTGTACGCGGTCTCTCTCACTCTCATTCTGTACCCGGTCTCTCTCACTCTCAGTCTGTACCCGGTCTCTCTCACTCTCAGTCTGTACCCGGTCTCTCTCTCTCTCAGTCTGTACCCGGTGTCTCTCTCTCTCTCTCTCTCTCAGTCTGTGCCCGGTCTCTCTCACTCTCAGTCTGTACCGGTCTCTCTCTCTCTAAGTCTGTACCCGGACTCTCTCTCTCTCTCTCTCTCAGTCTGTACCCGGTCTCTCTCTCTCTCTCAGCATGTACCCGGTCTCTGTCTCTCTCTCTCTCAGTCTGTGCCCGGTCTCTCTCTCACTCTGTACTCGGTCTCTCTCACTCTCAGTCTGTACACGGTCTCTCTCACTCTCTGTCTGTACCCGGTCTCTCTCACTCTCAGTCTGTACCCGGTCTCTCTCTCTCTAATTCTGTACCCGGTCTCTCTCTCTCTCAGTCTGTACACGGTCTCTCTCTCTCTCTCAGTCTGTACCCGCTGTCTCTCTCTCTCTCTCCCTCTCAGTCTGTACCCGGTCTCTCTCACTCTCAGTCTGTCGCGGGTCTCTCTCTCTCTCAGTCTGTACCCGGTGTCTCTCTCGCTTTCTCTATCAGTCTGTACCCGGTCTCTCTCACTCTCAGTCTGTACCGGTCTCTCTCTCTCTAAGCCTGTACCCGGTCTCTCTCTCTCTCTCTCTCTCAGTCGGTACCCGGTCTCTCTCTCTCTCTCAGCCTGTACCCGGTCTCTGTCTCTCTCTCTCTCAGTCTGTACCCGGTCTCTCTCACTCTCAGTCTGTACCGGTCTCTCTCTCTGTAAGCCTGTAGCCGGTCTTTCTCTCTCTCTCTCTCAGTCTGTACCCGGTCTCTCTCTCTCTCTCAGCCTGTACCCGGTCTCTGTCTCTCTCTCTCTCAGTCTGCACACGGTCTCTCTCTCTCTCAGCCTGTACCCGGTCTCTGTCTCTCTCTCTCTCCGTCTGTACCCGGTCTCTCTCTCTCTCAGTCTGTACCCGCTGTCTCTCTCTCTCTCTCTCTCAGTCTGTACCCGGTCTCTCTCACTCTCAGTCAGTACCCGGTCTCTCTCTCTCTCAGTCTGTACCCGGTCTCTCTCTCGGTCTGTCTGTACCCAGTCTCTCTCTCTCTCTCTCAGTCTGTACCCGGTCTCTCTCACTCTCAATCTGTACCCGGTCTCTCTCACTCTCAGTCTGTACACGGTCTCTCTCTCTCTCTGTCTGTACCCAGTCTCTCTCTCTCTCTCTCAGTCTGTACCCGGTCTCTCTCACTCTCAGTCTGTACCCGGTCTCTCTCACTCTCAGTCTGTACCCGGTCTCTCTCTCTCTCAGTCTGTACCCGGTGTCTCTCTCTCTCTCTCTCTCTCAGTCTGTACCCGGTCTCTCTCTCTCTCTAAGTCTGTACCCGGTCTCTCTCTCTCTCAGTCTGTACACGGTCTGTCTCTCTCTTAGTCTGTACGCGGTCTCTCTCACTCTCTGTCTGTACCCGGTCTCTCTCACTCTCAGTCTGCACCCGGTCTCTCCCACTCTCTGTCTGTACCCAGTATCTCTCTCTCTCTCTCAGTCTGTACCCGGTCTCTCACTCTCAGTCTGTACCCGGTCTCTCTCTCTCTCTCTCAGTCTGTACCGTGTCTCTCTCTCTCTCTCTCTCTCAGTCTGTACCCGGTCTCTCTCTCTCTCTCAGTCTGTACCCGGTCTCTCTCTCTCTCTCTCTCAGTCTGTACCCGGTCTCTCTCTCTCTCAGTCTGTCCTCGGTTTCCCTCTCTCTCAGTCTGTACCCGGTTCTCTCTCTCTCTCTCAGTCTGTACCCGGTCTCTCTCTCACTCTCTGTCTGTATGCGGTCTCTCTCTCTCTCAGTCTGTACCCGGTCTCTCTCTCACTCTCTGTCTGTGCGCGGTCTCTCTCTCTCTCTGTCTGTACCCGGTCTCTCTCACTCTCAGTCTGTACAAGGTCTCGTTCTCTCTCAGCCTGTACCCGGTATCCCTCACTCTGAGTCTGTACACGGTCTCTCTCTCTCTCTGTCTGTACGCAGTCTCTCTCTCTCTCTCAGTCTGTACCCGGTCTCTCACTCTCAGTCTGTACCCGGTCTCTCTCACTCTCAGTCTGTACCCGGTCTCTCTCTCGGTCTGTCTGTACCCAGTCTCTCTCTCTCTCTCTCTCTCAGTCTGTACCCGGTCTCTCTCACTCTCAGTCTGTCGCGGGTCTCTCTCTCTCTCAGTCTGTACCCGGTGTCTCTCTCGCTTTCTCTATCAGTCTGTACCCGGTCTCTCTCACTCTCAGTCTGTACCGGTCTCTCTCTCTCTAAGCCTGTACCCGGTCTCTCTCTCTCTCTCTCTCTCAGTCTGTACCCGGTCTCTCTCTCTCTCTCAGCCTGTACCCGGTCTCTGTCTCTCTCTCTCTCAGTCTGTACCCGGTCTCTCTCACTCTCAGTCTGTACCGGTCTCTCTCTCTGTAAGCCTGTAGCCGGTCTCTCTCTCTCTCTCTCTCAGTCTGTACCCGGTCTCTCTCTCTCTCTCAGCCTGTACCCGGTCTCTGTCTCTCTCTCTCTCAGTCTGCACACGGTCTCTCTCTCTCTCAGCCTGTACCCGGTCTCTGTCTCTCTCTCTCTCCGTCTGTACCCGGTCTCTCTCTCTCTCAGTCTGTACCCGCTGTCTTTCTCTCTCTCTCTCTCAGTCTGTACCCGGTCTCTCTCACTCTCAGTCAGTACCCGGTCTCTCTCTCTCTCAGTCTGTACCCGGTCTCTCTCTCGGTCTGTCTGTACCCAGTCTCTCTCTCTCTCTCTCAGTCTGTACCCGGTCTCTCTCACTCTCAATCTGTACCCGGTCTCTCTCACTCTCAGTCTGTACACGGTCTCTCTCTCTCTCTGTCTGTACCCAGTCTCTCTCTCTCTCTCTCAGTCTGTACCCGGTCTCTCTCACTCTCAGTCTGTACCCGGTCTCTCTCACTCTCAGTCTGTACCCGGTCTCTCTCTCTCTCAGTCTGTACCCGGTGTCTCTCTCTCTCTCTCTCTCTCAGTCTGTACCCGGTCTCTCTCTCTCTCTAAGTCTGTACCCGGTCTCTCTCTCTCTCAGTCTGTACACGGTCTGTCTCTCTCTTAGTCTGTACGCGGTCTCTCTCACTCTTAGTCTGTACCCAGTCTCTCTCACTCTCAGTCTGTACCCAGTCTCTCTCACTCTCAGTCTGTACCCGGTCTCTCTCTCTCTCTCTCTCAGTCTGTACGCGGTCTCTCTCTCTCTCAGTCTGTACCCGGTCTCTCTCACTCTCAGTCTGTACCCGGACTCTCTCTCTCTCTCTCTCTCAGTCTGTACGCGGTGTCTCTCTCTCTCAGTCTGTACCGGGTCTCTCTCACTCTCAGTCTGTACCCGGTCTCTCTCTCTCTCAGTCTGTACCCGGTGTCTCTCTCTCTCTCTCTCTCAGTCTGTACCCGGTCTCTCTCACTCTCAGTCTGTACCGGTCTCTCTCTCTCTCTCAGCCTGTACCCGGTCTCTGTCACTCTCTCTCTCAGTCTGTACACGGTCTCTCTCTCTCTCTGTCTGTACCCGGTCTCTCTCACTCTCAGACTGCACCCGGTCTCTCCCACTCTCTGTCTGTACCCAGTATCTCTCTCTCTCTCTCAGTCTGTCCCCGGTCTCTCTCTCTCTCAGTCTGTACCCGGTCTCTCTCTCTCTCTCTCAGTCTGTACCCGGTCTCTCTCTCTCTCTCTCTCTCAGTCTGTACCCGGTCTCTCTCTCTCTCTCTCTCTCAGTCTGTACCCAGTCTCTCTCTCTCTCTCAGTCCGTACCCGGTCTCTCTCTCTCTCTCTCTCTCAGTCCGTACCCGGTCTCTCTCTCTCTCTCTCTCAGTCTGTACCCGGTCTCTCTCTCACTCTCAGTCTGTACCCGGTCTCTCTCACTCTCAGTCTGTACCCGGTCTCTCTCTCTCTCAGTCTGTACCCGGTGTCTCTCTCTCTCTCTCTCTCAGTCTGTACCCGTTGTCTCTCTCACTCTCAGTCTGTACCCGGTCTCTCTCTCTCTAATTCTGTACCCGGTCTCTCTCTCTCTCAGTCTGTACACGGTCTCTCTCTCTCTCTCAGTCTGTACGCGGTCTCTCTCACTCTCATTCTGTACCCGGTCTCTCTCACTCTCAGTCTGTACCCGGTCTCTCTCACTCTCAGTCTGTACCAGGTCTCTCTCTCTCTCAGTCTGTACCCGGTGTCTCTCTCTCTCAGTCTGTACCCGGTCTCTCTCACTCTCAGTCTGTACCGGTCTCTCTCTCTCTAAGTCTGTACCCGGACTCTCTCTCTCTCTCTCTCAGTCTGTACCCGGTCTCTCTCTCTCTCTCAGCATGTACCCGGTCTCTGTCTCTCTCTCTCTCAGTCTGTGCCCGGTCTCTCTCTCACTCTGTACTCGGTCTCTCTCACTCTCAGTCTGTACACGGTCTCTCTCACTCTCTGTCTGTACCCGGTCTCTCTCACTCTCAGTCTGCACCCGGTCTCTCCCACTCTCTGTCTGTACCCAGTATCTCTCTCTCTCTCTCAGTCTGTACCCGGTCTCTCACTCTCAGTCTGTACCCGGTCTCTCTCTCTCTCTCTCAGTCTGTACCGTGTCTCTCTCTCTCTCTCTCTCTCTCTCAGTCTGTACCCGGTCTCTCTCTCTCTCTCAGTCTGTACCCGGTCTCTCTCTCTCTCTCTCTCAGTCTGTACCCGGTCTCTCTCTCTCTCAGTCTGTCCTCGGTTTCTCTCTCTCTCAGTCTGTACCCGGTTCTCTCTCTCTCTCTCAGTCTGTACCCGGTCTCTCTCTCACTCTCTGTCTGTACGCGGTCTCTCTCTCTCTCAGTCTGTACCCGGTCTCTCTCTCACTCTCTGTCTGTACCCGGTCTCTCTCTCTCTCTGTCTGTACCCGGTCTCTCTCACTCTCAGTCTGTACCCGGTCTCTCCCACTCTCAGTCTGTACCCAGTCTCTCTCTCTCTCTCTCACAGTCTGTACCCGGTCTCGCTCACTCTGAGTCTGTGCCCGGTCTCTCTCACTCTCAGTCTGTACAAGGTCTCGCTCTCTCTCAGCCTGTACCCGGTATCCCTCACTCTGAGTCTGTACACGGTCTCTCTCTCTCTCTGTCTGTACGCAGTCTCTCTCTCTCTCTCAGTCTGTACCCGGTCTCTCACTCTCAGTCTGTACCCGGTCTCTCTCACTCTCAGTCTGTACAAGGTCTCGCTCTCTCTCAGCCTGTACCCGGTATCCCTCACTCTGAGTCTGTACACGGTCTCTCTCTCTCTCTGTCTGTACGCAGTCTCTCTCTCTCTCTCAGTCTGTACCTGGTCTCTCACTCTCAGTCTGTCCCCGGTCTCTCTCACTCTCAGTCTGTACCCGGTCTCTCTCACTCTCAGTCTGGAGCGGGTCTCTCTCTCTCTCAGTCTGTACCCGGTGTCTCTCTCGCTTTCTCTCTCAGTCTGTACCCGGTCTCTCTCACTCTCAGTCTGTACCGGTCTCTCTCTCTCTAAGCCTGTACCCGGTCTCTCTCTCTCTCTCTCTCAGTCTGTACCCGGTCTCTCTCTCTCTCTCAGCCTGTACCCGGTCTCTGTCTCTCTCTCTCTCAGTCTGTACCCGGTCTCTCTCTCTCTCAGTCTGTACCCGCTGTCTCTCTCTCTCTCTCTCTCAGTCTGTACCCGGTCTCTCTCACTCTCAGTCAGTACCCGGTCTCTCTCTCTCTCTCAGTCTGTAAACGGTCTCTCTCTCCCTCTGTCTGTACCCAGTCTCTCTCTCTCTCTCTCAGTCTGTACCCGGTCTCTCTCTCTCTCAGTCTGTACCCGGTCTCTCTCACTCTCAATCTGTACCCGGTCTCTCTCACTCTCAGTCTGTACATGGTCTCTCTCTCTCTCTGTCTGTACCCAGTCTCTCTCTCTCTCTCTCAGTCTGTACCCGGTCTCTCTCACTCTCAGTCTGTACCCGGTCTCTCTCACTCTCAGTCTGTACCCGGTCTCTCTCTCTCTAAGTCTGTACCCGGTCTCTCTCTCTCTCAGTCTGTACACGGTCTCTCTCTCTCTCTGTCTGTACGCGGTCTCTCTCACTCTCAGTCTGTACCCAGTCTCTCTCACTCTCAGTCTGTACCCGGTCTCTCTCACTCTCAGTCTGTACCCGGTCTCTCTCTCTCTCAGTCTGTACCCGGTGTCTCTCTCTCTCTCTCTCACAGTCTGTACCCGGTCTCTCTCACTCTCAGTCTGTACCGGTCTCTCTCTCTCTCTCTCTCAGTCTGTACCTGGTCTCTCTCACTCTCAGTCTGTACCCGGTCTCTCTCTCTCTAATTCTGTACCCGGTCTCTCTCTCTCTCAGTCTGTACACGGTCTCTCTCTCTCTCTCAGTCTGTACGCGGTCTCTCTCACTCTCATTCTGTACCCGGTCTCTCTCACTCTCAGTCTGTACCCGGTCTCTCTCACTCTCAGTCTGTACCCGGTCTCTCTCTCTCTCAGTCTGTACCCGGTGTCTCTCTCTCTCTCTCTCTCTCAGTCTGTACCCGGTCTCTCTCACTCTCAGTCTGTACCGGTCTCTCTCTCTCTAAGTCTGTACCCGGACTCTCTCTCTCTCTCTCTCTCAGTCTGTACCCGGTCTCTCTCTCTCTCTCAGCATGTACCCGGTCTCTGTCTCTCTCTCTCTCAGTCTGTGCCCGGTCTCTCTCTCACTCTGTACTCGGTCTCTCTCACTCTCAGTCTGTACACGGTCTCTCTCACTCTCTGTCTGTACCCGGTCTCTCTCACTCTCAGTCTGTACCCGGTCTCTCTCTCTCTAATTCTGTACCCGGTCTCTCTCTCTCTCAGTCTGTACACGGTCTCTCTCTCTCTCTCAGTCTGTACCCGCTGTCTCTCTCTCTCTCTCCCTCTCAGTCTGTACGCGGTCTCTCCCTCACTCTTTCTCTCTCTCTCCCTCTCTCAATCTTTACCCGGTGTCTCTCTCTCTTTCTCTCTCTCTCTCTCTCAATCTTTACCCGGTCTCTCTCTCTCTCTCTCAGTCTGTACCCAGTCTCTCTCTCTCAGTCTTTACCCAGTGTCACTCTCTATCTCTCTCTCCCTCTCTCTCAGTCTGTACCCAGTCTCTCTCTCTCTCTCTCTCTCTCAGTCTTTACCCGGTGTCACTCTCTCTCTCCCTCTCTCTCAGTCTGTACCCAGTCTCTCTCTCTATCTCTCAGTCTTTACCCGGTGTCACTCTCTCTCTCCCTCTCTCTCAGTCTGTCCCCAGTCTCTCTCTCTCTCTCTCAGTCTTTACCCGGTGTCACTCTCTCTCTCTCTCTCTCTCTCTCTCAGTCTGTACTCTGTCTCTCTCTCTCTCTCTCTCTGAGTCTGCACCCAGTCTCTCTCTCTCTCTCTCTCTCAGTCTTTACCCGGGGTCTCTCTCTCTCTCTCTCTCCCTCTCTCTCAGTCTGTATCCAGTCTCTCTCTCTCTCAGTCTTTACCCGGTGTCACTCTCTCTCTCTCTCAGTCTGGACCCAGTCTCTCACCCTCTCTCTCAGTCTGTACCCGGTGTCTCTCTCTCTCTCTCTCTGTCTGTACCCAGTCTCTCTCCCTCTCTCTCAGTCTTTACCCGGTGTCACTCTCTCTCTCTCTCTCCCAGTCTGTACCCAGTCTCTCTCTCTCTCTCTCTCTCAGTCTGTACAAAGTCTCTCTCCATCTCTCTCAGTCTGTACCCGGTGTCTGTCTCTCTCTCTCAGTCTGTACCCGGTGTCTCTCTCTCTCTCTCTCTCAGTCTGTACCCGGTGTCTCTCTCTCTCTCTCTCAGTCTGTACCCGGTGTCTCTCTCTCTCTCGCTGTCTGTACCCGGTGTCTCTCTCTCTCTCAGTCTGTACCAGGTCTCTCTCTCTCAGTCTGTACCCCGTCTCTCTCTCTCTCTCAGTCTGTACCCGATGTCTCTCTCTCTCTCTCAGTCTGTACCCGGTGTCTGTCTCTCTCTCTCTCTCTCAGTCTGTACCCGGTGTCTCTCTTTCTCTGTCTCTCCCTCTCAGTCTGCACGCGGTCTCTCTCTCTCTCTCTCTCTGTCTGTACCCAGTCTTGCTCTCTTTCTCAGTCTTTTACACGTCTCTCTCTCTCTCTCTCAGTCTGTACCCAGTCTCTTTCTCTCTCTCTCTCTCAGTCTTTACCCGGTCTCTCTCTCTCTCTCTCTCTCAGTCTTTACCCGGTCTCTCTCTCTCTCTCTCAGTCTTTACCCGGTGACAGTCTCTCTCTCTCTCTCTCAGTCTGTACCCGGTGTCTCTCTCTCTCTCTCAGTCTGTACCCGCTGTCTCTCTCTCTCTCTCTCCCTCTCAGTCTGTACGCGGTCTTTCTCTCTCTCTTTCTCAATATTTACCCGGTGTCTCTCTCTCTCTCTCTCTCAGTCTGTACCCAGTCTCTCACTCTCTCTCTCTCTGTCTTTACCCGGTGTCACTCTCTCACTCAGTCTGTACCCAGTCTCTCTCCCTCTCTCTCAGTCTGTACCCAGTGTCTCTCTCTCTCTCTCAGTCTGTACCCAGTCTCTCTCTCTCTCTCTCAGTCTGTACCCGGTGTCTCTCTCTCTCTCTCTCAGTCTGTGCCCGGTCTCTCTCACTCTAGCTCTCTCTCAGTCTGTACCCAGTCTCTCTCCCTCTCTCTCAGTCTGTACCCGGTGTCTCTATCTCTCTCTCTCAGTCTGTACCCGGTGTCACTCTCTCTCTCTCTCTCTCCCTTTCTCTCAGTCTCTACCCGGTGTCTTTCTCTCTCTCTCTCTCTCAGTCTGTACCCAGTCTCTCTCCCTCTCTCTCAGTCTGTACCCAGTCTCTCTCTCTCTCTCTCTCTCTCTCTCAGTCTGTACAAAGTCTCTCTCCATCTCTCTCAGTCTGTACCCGGTGTCTGTCTCTATCTCTCAGTCTGCACCCGGTGTCTCTCTCTCTCTCTCTCTCAGTCTGTACCCGGTGTCTCTCTCTCTCTCTCTCAGTCTTTACCCAGTGTCTCTCTCTCTCTCTCTCTCTCAGTCTGTACCCGGTGTCTCTCTCTCTCTCGCTGTCTGTACCCGGTGTCTCTCTCTCTCTCAGTCTGTACCCGGTCTCTCTCTCTCTCAGTCGGTACCCGATGTCTCTCTCTCTCTCTCAGTCTGTACCCGGTCTCTCTCTCTCTCTCTCTCTCTCTCTCAGTCTGTACCCGATGTCTCTCTCTCTCTCTCTCAGTCTGTACCCAGTCTCTCTCTCTCTCTCTCTCTCAGTCTGTACCCGATGTCTCTCTCTCTCTCTCTCTCTCTCAGTCTGTACCCGGTCTCTCTCTCTCTCTCTCTCTCTTAGTCTGTACCCGGTGTCTCTCTCTCTCTGTCTCTCCCTCTCAGTCTGTACGCGGTCTCTGTCTCTCTCTTTCTCTCTCTCTCTCTCTGTCTGTCTGTACCCAGTCTCGCTCTCTCTCTCGTGTAGTGTCTCCCACCCACCCTCCTCCTCTAACCAAAAAAAAGGACTCTAGGGTGTTGATAAGGTAAGCTTTTTATTTAAAACTTCAGTCCGTCGGATTGCTAAGCGAACAAGTTTTGACTTTTTTTTTCGTTTGGTTTTTCAGTAGATTTATTGGGAATCTAGAATAGTGGGAATGGAGGTAAAGGCAGTTGTATGTTCCTCCTGCAGAATGTGGGAGGTAGGGGTCGCCAAGAGTGTCCCTGCTGACTGCATCTGCGGGAAGTGCACCCAACTCCAGCTCCTCGAGAACCGCGTTAGGGAACTGGAGCTGGAGCTGGATGAACTTCGGATCATTCGGGAGGCGGAGGGGATTATTGACAGGAGTTATAGGGAGGCAGTCACACCTCAGGTAAAAGAAGTAGGTAGATGGGTTACCGTCAGGGGAAGGAAAGGGAACCAGCAGGCAGTGCAGGGATCCCCTGTGGCCGTTTCCCTCAACAACAGGTCTACCGTTTTGGATACTGTTGGGGGGGACGACTTACCAGGGGTAAGCAATGGGGTGCAGGTCTCTGGCACAGAGTCTGTCCCTGTTGCTCAGAAGGGAAAAGGGAAGAGGAGCAGAGCATTAGTCATTGGGGACTCCATAGTTAGGGGAACAGATAGGAGGTTCTGTGGGAACGAGAGAGACTCACGGTTGGTGTGTTGCCTCCCAGGTGCCAGGGTACGTGATGTCTCCGATCGTGTTTTTGGGATCCTTAAGGGGGAGGGGGAGCACCCCCAAGTCGTGGTCCACATAGGCACCAACGACATAGGTAGGAAGAGAGATGGGGATTTAAGGCAGAAATTCAGGGAGCTAGGGTGGAAGCTTAGAGCGAGAACAACCAGAGTTGTTATCTCTGGGTTGTTGCCTGTGCCACGTGCTAGCGAAGAGAGGAATAGGGAGAGAGAGGAGTTGAACACGTGGCTGCAGGGATGGTGTAGGAGGGAGGGTTTTGGTTTCCTGGATAATTGGGGCTCTTTCTGGGGTAGGTGGGACCTCTACAAACAGGATGGTCTTCACCTGAACCAGAGGGGTACCAATATCCTGGGGGGGAGATTTGTTAGTGCTCTTCGGGGGGGTTTAAACTAAATCAGCAGGGGAATGGGAACCTAAATTGCAGTGCCAGTGTACAGGCTGTTGAGAGTAGTGAGGTAGGGGATAAGGTTACAGGGACACAAGAGGGCACTGGCAAGCAAGAACTTGGTTTAAAGTGTGTCTACTTCAACGCCAGGAGCATCCGGAATAAGGTGGGTGAGCTTGCAGCATGGGTTGGTACCTGGGATCCTGATGTTGTGGCCATTTCGGAGACATGGGTAGAGCAGGGGCAGGAATGGATGGTGCAGGTTCCGGGATTTAGATGTTTCAGAAAGAACAGAGAAGATGGTAAAAGAGGGGGGGGGTGTGGCATTGTTAATCAAGGAAAGTATTACAGCGGCAGAAAGGACGTTTGAGGACTCGTCTACTGAGGTAGTCTGGGCCGAGGTTAGAAACAGGAGAGGAGAGGTCACCCTGTTGGGAGTTTTCTATAGACCTCCGAATAGTTCCAGAGATGTAGAGGAAAGGATAGCGAAGATGATTCTCGACAGGAGCGAGAGTAACAGGGTAGTGGTTATGGGGGACTTTAACTTTCCAAATATTGACTGGAAATACTATAGTTCGAGTACTTTAGATGGGTCTGTTTTTGTCCAGTGTGTGCAGGAGGGTTTTCTGACACAGTATGTGGACAGGCCAACCAGGGGCGATGCCACATTGGATTTGGTACTGGGTAATGAACCCGGCCAGGTGTTTGATTTAGATGTAGGTGAGCACTTTGGCGATAGTGATCACAATTCGGTTAGGTTTACCTTAGCGATGGGCAGGGACAGGTATATACCGCAGGGCAAGAATTATAGCTGGGGGAAAGGAAATTATGACGCGATTAGGCAAGATTTAGGATGCGTAGGATGGGGAAGGAAACTGCAGGGGATGGGCACAAACGAAATGTGGAGCTTATTCAAGGAGCAGCTAATGCGTGTCCTTGATAAGTATGTACCTGTCAGGCAGGGAGGAAGTTGTCGAGCAAGGGAGCCGTGGTTTACTCAAGAAGTTGAAGCGCTTGTCAAGAGGAAGAGGGCGGCTTATGTTAGGATGAGACGTGAAGGCTCAGTTAGGGCGCTTGAGAGTTACAAGCTAGCCAGGAAGGATCTAAAGGGAGGGCTAAGAAGAGCAAGGAGAGGACACGAGAAGTCATTGGCGGATAGGATCAAAGAAAACCCTAAGGCTTTCTATAGGTATATCAGGAATAAACGAATGATAAGAGTTAGAACAGGGCCAATCAAGGATAGTAGTGGGAAGTTGTGTGCGGAATCAGAGGAGATAGGGGAAGCGTTAAATGAATATTTTTCGTCAGTATTTACAGTAGAGAAAGAAAATGTTGCCGAGGAGATTACTGAGATACAGCCTACTAGGCTAGATGGGATTGAGATTCACAAGGAGGAGGTGTTAGCAATTTTGGAAAGAGTGAAAATAGATAAGTCCCCTGGGCCAGATGGGATTTATCCTAGGATTCTCTGGGAAGCCAGGGAGGAGATTGCAGAGCCGTTGTTGTTGATCTTTAAGTCGTCATTGTCGACAGGAGTAGTGCCGGAGGACTGGAGGATAGCAAATGTTGTCCCCTTGTTCAAGAAGGGGAGTAGAGACAGCCCTGGTAATTATAGACCTGTGAGCCTTACTTCGGTTGTGGGTAAAATGTTGGAAAAGGTTATAAGAGACAGGATTTATAATCATCTTGAAAAGAATAAGTTCATTTGCGATAGTCAGCACGGTTTTGTGAAAGGTAGGTCGTGCCTCACAAACCTTATTGAGTTTTTCGAGAAGGTGACCAAACAGGTGGATGAGGGTAAAGCCGTGGATGTGGTGTATATGGATTTCAGTAAGGCGTTTGATAAGGTTCCCCACGGTAGGATATTGCAGAAAATACGCAAGTATGGGGTTGAAGGTGATTTAGAGCTTTGGATCAGAAATTGGCTAGCTGAAAGAAGACAGAGGGTGGTGGTTGATGGCAAATGTTCATCCTGGAGTTTAGTTACTAGTGGTGTACCGCAAGGTTCTGTTTTGGGGCCACTGCTGTTTGTCATTTTTATAAACGACCTGGATGAGGGTGTAGAAGGGTGGGTTAGTAAATTTGCGGATGACACGAAGGTCGGTGGAGTTGTGGATAGTGTCGAAGGGTGTTGTAGGGTACAGAGGGACATAGATAGGCTGCAGAGCTGGGCTGAGAGATGGCAAATGGAGTTTAATGCGGAGAAGTGTGAGGTGATTCACTTTGGAAGGAGTAACAGCAATGCAGAGTACTGGGCTAATGGGAAGATTCTTGGTAGTGTAGATGAGCAGAGAGATCTTGGTATCCAGGTACATAAATCCCTGAAAGTTGCTACCCAGGTTAATAGGGCTGTTAAGAAGGCATATGGTGTGTTAGCCTTTATTAGTAGGGGGATCGAGTTTCAGAGCCACGGGGTCATGATGCAGCTGTACAAAACTCTGGTGAGGCCGCGCCTGGAGTATTGCGTGCAGTTCTGGTCACCGCATTATAGGAAGGATGTCGAAGCTTTGGAAAGGGTGCAGAGGAGATTTACTAGGATGTTGCCTGGTATGGAGGGAAGGTCTTACGAGGAAAGGCTGAGGGACTTGGGGTTGTTTTCGTTAGAGAGAAGGAGGAGGAGAGGTGACTTAATAGAGACATACAAGATAATCAGAGGGTTAGATAGGGTGGATAGTGAGAGTCTTTTTCCTCGGATGAGGATGGCAAACACGAGGGGACATAGCTTTAAGTTGAGGGGTGAAAGATATAGGACAGATGTCAGAGGTAGTTTCTTTACGCAGAGAGTAGTAGGGGCGTGGAACGCCCTGCCTGCAACAGTAGTAGACTCGCCAACTTTAAGGGCATTTAAGTGGTCATTGGATAGACATATGGATGTAAATGGAATAGTGTAGGTCAGATGGTCGGCGCAACATCGAGGACCAAAGGGCCTGTACTGCGCTGTAATATTCTAATTCTAATTCTAATTCTCTCTCAGTCTTTTACAGGTCTCTCTCTCTCTCTCTCAGTCTTTACCCGGTGTCACTCTCTCTCTCTCTCTCTCAGTCTGTACCCAGTCTCTCTCTCTCTCTCTCTCTCTCAGTCTTTACCCGGTCTCTCTCTCATCTCTCTCTCTCAGTCTTTACCCGGTCTCTCTCTCTCTCTCTCTCAGTCTTTACCCGGTGACACTCTCTCTCTCTCTCTCCCTTTCTCTCAGTCTGTACCCGGTGTGTGTCTCTCTCTCTCTCTCTCTCTCAGTCTGTACCCGGTGTCTCTCTCTCTCAGTCTGTACCCGGTGTCTCTCTCTCTCTCTCTCCCTCTCAGTCTGTACGCGGTCTTTCTCTCTCTCTTTCTCAATATTTACCCGGTGTCTCTCTCTCTCTCTCAGTCTGTACCCAGTCTCTCACTTTCTCTCTCTCTCAGTCTTTACCCGGTGTCTCTCTCTCTCTCTCAGTCTGTACCCAGTCTCTCACTTTCTCTCTCTCTCAGTCTTTACCCGGTGTCACTCTCTCTCTCTCAGTCTGTACCCAGTCTCTCTCCCTCTCTCTCAGTCTGTACCCAGTGTCTCTCTCTCGCTCTCAGTCTGTACCCAGTCTCTCTCTCTCTCTCTCTCAGTCTGTACCCGGTGTCTCTCTCTCTCTCTCTCAGTCTGTGCCCGGTCTCTCTCACTCTCTCTCTCTCTCAGTCTGTACCCAGTCTCTCTCCCTCTCTCTCAGTCTGTCCCCGGTGTCTCTCTCTCTCGCTCTCAGTCTGCACCCGGTGTCACTCTCTCTCTCTCTCTCTCCCTTTCACTCAGTCTGTACCCGGTGTCTCTCTCTCTTTCTCTCTCTGTCTGTACCCGGTGTCTCTCTCTCTCTCTCAGTCTGTACCCGCTGTCTCTCTCTCTCTCTCTCTCTCCCCCTCTCAGTCTGTACGCATTCTTTCTCTCTCTCTTTCTCTCTCTCTCTCTCTCTCAATCTTTACCCGGTGTCTCTCTCTCTCTCTCAGTCTGTACCCAGTCTCTCTCTCTCTCTCTCAGTCTTTACCAGGTGTCACTCTCTCTCTCTCTCTCTCCCTCTCAGTCTGTACGCAGTCTTTCTCTCTCTCTTTCTCAATCTTTACCCGCTGTCTCTCTCTCTCTCTCTGTCTCCCTCTCCGTCTGTACGCAGTCTTTCTCTCTCTCTCTCTCAATCTTTACCCGCTGTCTCTCTCTCTCTCTCTCTCTCAGTCTGTACTCGGTCTCTCTCTCTCTCTCTCTCAGTCTGTACCCAGTCTCTCTCTCAGTCTTTACCTGTTGTCTCTCTCTCTCACTCTCTCCCTCTCTCTCAGTCTGTATCCAGTCTCTCTCTCTCTCTCTCTCTCAGTCTTTACCCAGTCTCTCTGCCTCTCGCTCAGTCTGTACCCGGTGTCTCTCTCTCTCTCTCTCTCTCAGTCTGTACCCAGTCTCTCTCCCTCTCTCTGTCTGTACCCAGTCTCTCTCTCTCTCTCTCTCTCTCTCAGTCTGTACCCAGTCTCTCTCCCTCTCGCTCAGTCTGTACCCGGTGTCTCTCTCTCTCTCTCTCAGTCTGTACCCAGTCTCTCTCCCTCTCTCTCAGTCTGTACCCGGTGTCTCTTTCTCTCTCTCTCTCTCAATCTGTACCCAGTCTCTCTCCCTCTCTCTCAGTCTGTACCCAGTTTCTCTCTCTCTCTCAGTCTGTACCCGGTGTCTCTTTCTCTCTCTCTCTCTCAATTTGTACCCAGTCTCTCTCCATCTCTCTCAGTCTGTACCCGGTGTCTCTCTCTCTCTCTCAGTCTGTACCCGGTGTCTCTCTCTCTCTCTCTCTCTCTCTCAGTCTGTACCCGGTGTCTCTCTCTCTCTCGCTGTCTGTACCCGGTGTCTCTCTCTCTCTCAGTCTGTACCCGGTCTCTCTCTCTCAGTCTGTACCTGGTCTCTCTCTCTCTCTCTCTCTCAGTCTGTACCCGGTGTCTCTCTCTCTCTCTCTCTCTCAGTCTGTACCCGGTGTCTCTCTCTCTCTCAGTCTGTACCCGGTGTCTCTCTCTCTCTCTCAGTCTGAACCCGGTCTCTCTTTCTCAGTCTGTACCCGGTGTCTCACTCTCTCTCAGTCTGTACCCTGTCTCTCTCCCTCTCTCAGTCTGTACCCGATGTCTCTCTCTCTCTCTCTCTTTCTCTCTCTCTCCCTCAGTCTGTACCCAGTCTCTCTCTCTCTCTCTCTCAGTCTTTACCCGGTCTCTCTCTCTCTCTCTCTCAGTCTTTACCCGGTGTCACTCTCTCTCTCTCTCAGTCTGTACCCAGTCTCTCTCTCTCTCAGTCTTTACCCGGTGTCTCTCTCTCTCTCTCTCTCTCTCAGTATGTACCCGTTGTCTCGCTCTCTCTCTCTCTCTCCCTCTCAGTCTGTACGCAGTCTTTCTCTCTCTCTTTCTCTCTCTCTCTCTCTCAGTCTTTACCCGGTGTCTCTCACTCTCTCTCAGTCTGTACCCAGTCTCCCTCTCTCTCTCAGTCTTTACCCGGTGTCACTCTCTCTCTCTCCCTCTCTCTCAGTCTGTACCCAGTCTCTCTCTCTCTCTCTCAGTCTTTACCCGGTGTCACTCTCTCTCTCCCTCTCTCTCAGTCTGTCCCCAGTCTCTCTCTCTCTCTCAGTCTTTAGCCGGTGTCTCTCTCTCTCTCCCTCTCTCTCAGTCTGTATCCAGTCTCTCTCTCTCTCTCTCTCTCAGTCTTTACCCAGTGTCACTCTCTCTCTCTCTCTCCCTCTCTCTCAGTCTGTACCCAGTCTCTCTCTCTCTCTCTCAGTCTTTACCCAGTGTCACTCTCTCTCTCCCTCTCTCTCAGTCTTTACCCAGTCTCTCTCTCTCTCTCAGTCTTTACCCGGTGTCTCTCTCTCTCTCCCTCTCTCTCAGTCTGGATCCAGTCTCTCTCTCTCTCTCTCAGTCTGTACCCGGTGTCTCTCTCTCTCAGTCTGTACCCGCTGTCTCTCTCTCTCTCTCTCTCTCCCTCTCAGTCTGTACGCGGTCTCTCCCTCACTCTTTCTCTCTCTCTCCCTCTCTCAATCTTTACCCGGTGTCTCTCTCTCTTTCTCTCTCTCTCTCTCTCTCTCTCAATCTTTACCCGGTGTCTCTCTCTCTCTCTCTCAGTCTGTACCCAGTCTCTCTCTCTCAGTCTTTACCCAGTGTCACTCTCTATCTCTCTCTCCCTCTCTCTCAGTCTGTACCCAGTCTCTCTCTCTCTCTCTCTCTCTCTCAGTCTTTACCCGGTGTCACTCTCTCTCCCTCTCTCTCAGTCTGTACCCAGTCTCTCTCCCTCTCTCTCAGTCTTTACCCGGTGTCTCTCTCTCTCTCTCTCTCTGTCTCCCTCTCTCTCTGTCTGTATCCAGTCTATCTCTCTCTCTCTCAGTCTTTACCCGGTGTCACTCTCTCTCTCTCTCTCTCCCTTTCTCTCAGTCTGTACCCGGTGTCTCTCTCTCTCTCTCAGTCTGTACCCCGTGTCTCTCTCTCTCTCAGTCTGTACCCGCTGTCTCTCTCTCTCTCTCTCCCTCTCAGTCTTTACGCGGTCTCTCTCTCTCTCTTTCTCTCTCTCTCAATCTTTACCCGGTGTCACTCTCTCTCTCTCTCTCTCTCTCCCTCTCTCTCAGTCTGTACCCGGTATCTCTCTCTCTCTCTCTCAGTCTGTACCCTGGCTCTCTCTTTCTCTCTCTCAGTCTGTACCCGGTCTCTCTCTCTCTCTCTCTCTCTCTCTCAGTCTGTACCCGGTGTCTCTCTCTCTATCTGTCTGTACCTGCTGTCTCTCTCTCTCTCTCTCTCAGTCTGTACCCGGTGTCTCTCTCTCTCTCTCTCCCCACAGTCTGTACCCGGTGTCTCTCCCTCTCTCTCTGTCTGTACCCGGTGTCTCTCTCACTCACTCAGTCTGTACCCAGTGTCTCTCTCTCTCTCTCTCAGTCTGTACCCGGTGTCTCACTCTCTCTCTCTCTCTCAGTCTGTACCCGGTGTCTCTCTCTCTCTCGCTGTCTGTACCCGGTGTCTCTCTCTCTCTCTGTCTGTACCCGGTGTCTCTCTCTCTCTCTCAGTCTGTACCCGGTGTCTATCTCTCTCTCTCTCTTTCAGTCTGTACCCGGTCTCTCTCTCTCTCTCAGTCTGTACCCGGTCTCTCTCTCCCAGTCCGTACCCGGTCTCTCTCTCTCACAGTCTGTACCCGGTGTCTCTCTCTCTCTCAGTCTGTACCCGGTGTCTCTCTCTCTCTCTCAGTCTGCACCCGGTCTCTCTCTCTCAGACTGTACCCGGTGTCTCTCTCTCTCTCAGTCTGTACCCGGTGTCGCTCTCTCTCTGTCTCTCCCTCTCAGTCTGTACGCGGTCTCTCTCTCTCTTTCTCTCTCTCTCTCTCTCTCTCAGTCTGTACCCAGTCTCTCAATCTCCCTCTCACAGTCTTTACCCGGTCTCTCGCTCTCTCTCTCAGTCTTTACCCGGTGTCACTCTCTCTCTCTCTCTCAGTCTGTACCCGGTGTCTCTCTCTCAGTCTTTACCCGGTCTCTCTCTCTCTCAGTCTTTACCCGGTGTCACTCTCCTCTCTCCCATTCTCTCAGTCTGCACCCCGTGTCTCTCTCTCTCTCTCTCTCTCAGTCTGTACCCGGTGTCTCTCTCTCTCTCTCCCTCTCACTCTCTCTCTCCCTCTCAGTCTGTACGCGGTCTTTCTCTCTCTCTTTCTCTCTCTCTCTCTCAATCTTTACCCGGTGTCTCTCTCTCTCTCTCTCTCAGTCTGTACCCAGTCTCTCTCTCTCTCTCTCAGTCTTTACCCGGTGTCACTCTCCTCTCTCTCTCCCATTCTCTCAGTCTGTACCCGGTGTCTCTCTCTCTCTCTCTCTCTCTCTCAGTCTGTACCCAGTCTCTCTCTCTCTCTCTCTCTCTCTCTCAGTCTTTACCCGGTGTCACTCTCTCTCTCCCTCTCTCTCAGTCTGTACCCAGTGTCTCTCCCTCTCTCTCAGTCTTTACCCGGTGTCTCTCTCTCTCTCCCTCTCTCTCAGTCTGTATCCAGTCTCTCTCTCTCTCTCTCTCAGTCTTTACCCGGTGTCACTCTCTCTCTCTCTCTCTCTCTCCCTTTCTCTCAGTCTGTACCCGGTGTCTCTCTCTCTCTCTCTCTGTCTGTACCCGGTGTCTCTCTCTCTCTCTCTCTCAGTCTGTACCCGATGTCTCTCTCTCTCTCTCTCAGTCTGTACGCGGTCTCTCTCTCTTTCTCTCTCTCTCAATCTTAACCCGGTGTCTCTCTCTCTCTCTCAGTCTGTACCCAGTCTCTCTCTCTCAGTCTTTACCCGGTCTCTCTCTCTCTCTCTCTCAGTCTTTACCCGGTGTCAGTCTCTCTCTCTCTCTCTCTCAGTCTGTACCCGGTCTCTCCCTCTCAGTCTGTACCCGGTGTCTCTCTCTCTCTCAGTCTGTACCCGGTCTCTCTCTCTCAGTCTGTACCCGATGTCTCTCTCTCTCTCTCTCTCTCTCTCTCAGTCTGTACCCGGTGTCTCTCTCTCTCTCTCTCTCTCTGTACCCGGTGTCGCTCTCTCTCTGTCTCTCCCTCTCAGTCTGTACGCGGTCTCTCTCTCTCTCTTTCTCTCTCTCTCTGTCTCTCTCAGTCTGTACCCAGTCTGTCTCTCTCCCTCTCTCAGTCTTTACCCGGTCTCTCGCTCTCTCTCTCAGTCTTTACCCGGTGTCACTCTCTCTCTCTCAGTCTGTACCCAGTCTCTCTCTCTCTCAGTCTTTACCCGGTCTCTCTCTCTCTCAGTCTTCACCCGGTGTCACTCTCTCTCTCTCTCTCCCTCTCTCTCAGTCTGTACCCAGTCTCTCTCTCTCTCTCAGTCTTTACCCGGTGTCTCTCTCTCTTTCCCTCTCTCTCTCTCCCTCTCAAACTTTACCCGGTGTCTCTCTCTCTCTCTCAGTCTGTACCCAGTCTCTCTCTCTCTCTCTCTCAGTCTTTACCCGGTGTCACTCTCTATCTCTCTCTTCATCTCTCACAGTCTGTACCCAGTCTCTCTCTCTCTCTCAGTCTTTACCCGGTGTCACTCTCTATCTCTCTCTTCCTCTCTCTCAGTCTGTACCCAGTGTCTCTCCCTCTCTCTCAGTGTTTACCCGCTGTCTCTCTCTCTCTCCCTCTCTCTCAGTCTGTATCCAGCCTCTCTCTCTCTCTCTCTCTCAGTCTTTACCCGGTGTCACTCTCTCTCTCTCTCTCTCTCTCTCTCCCTTTCTCTCAGTCTGTACCCGGTGTCTCTTTCTCTCTCTCTCTCTTTGTCTGTACCCGATGTCTCTCTCTCTCTCTCTCAGTCTGTTCGCGGTCTCTCTCTCTCTCTTTCTCTCTCTCTCAATCTTTACCCGATGTCTCTCTCTCTCTCTCAGTCTGTACCCAGTCTCTCTCTCTCTCAGTCTTTACCCGGTGTCACTCTCTCTCTCAGTCTGTACCCGGTATCTCTCTCTCTCTCTCTCAGTCTGTACCCTGGCTCTCTCTTTCTCTCTCTCAGTCTGTACCCGGTCTCTCTCTCTCTCTCTCTCTCTCTCTCAGTCTGTACCCGGTGTCTCTCTCTCTATCTCTCTGTCTGTACCTGCTGTCTCTCTCTCTCTCTCTCAGTCTGTACCCGGTGTCTCTCTCTCTCTCTCTCTCTCAGTCTGTACCCGGTGTCTCTCCCTCTCTCTCTGTCTGTACCCGGTGTCTCTCTCACTCCCTCAGTCTGTACCCAGTGTCTCTCTCTCTCTCTCTCAGTCTGTACCCGGTGTCTCACTCTCTCTCTCTCTCTCAGTCTGTACCCGGTGTCTCTCTCTCTCTCGCTGTCTGTACCCGGTGTCTCTCTCTCTCTCTCTGTCTGTACCCGGTGTCTCTCTCTCTCTCTCTCTCTCAGTCTGTACCCGGTGTCTATCTCTCTCTCTCTCTCTCTCTCTCTCAGTCTGTACCCGGTCTCTCTCTCTCTCTCAGTCTGTACCCGGTCTCTCTCTCCCAGTCCGTACCCGGTCTCTCTCTCTCAGTCTGTACCCGGTGTCTCTCTCTCTCTCAGTCTGTACCCGGTGTCTCTCTCTCTCTCTCAGTCTGTACCCGGTGTCTCTCTCTCTCTCAGTCTGTACCCGGTCTCTCCCTCTCAGTCTGTACCCGGTGTCTCTCTCTCTCTCTCTCTCTCTCAGTCTGTACCCGGTGTCTCTCTCTCTCTCTCTCTCTGTACCCGGTGTCGCTCTCTCTCTGTCTCTCCCTCTCAGTCTGTACGCGGTCTCTCTCTCTCTTTCTCTCTCTCTCTCAGTCTGTACCCAGTCTCTCAATCTCCCTCTCACAGTCTTTACCCGGTCTCTCGCTCTCTCTCTCAGTCTTTACCCGGTGTCACTCTCTCTCTCTCTCTCAGTCTGTACCCAGTCTCTCTCTCTCAGTCTTTACCCGGTCTCTCTCTCTCTCAGTCTTTACCCGGTGTCACTCTCCTCTCTCTCTCCCATTCTCTCAGTCTGTACCCGGTGTCTCTCTCTCTCTCTCTCTCTCAGTCTGTACCCGGTGTCTCTCTCTCTCTCTCTCTCTCTCTCTCCCTCTCACTCTCTCTCTCCCTCTCAGTCTGTACGCGGTCTTTCTCTCTCTCTTTCTCTCTCTCTCTCTCAATCTTTACCCGGTGTCTCTCTCTCTCTCTCTCTCAGTCTTTACCCGGTGTCACTCTCTCTCTCTCTCTCCCTCTCTCTCAGTCTGTACCCAGTCTCTCTCTCTCTCTCAGTCTTTACCCGGTGTCTCTCTCTCTTTCCCTCTCTCTCTCCCTCTCAAACTTTACCCGGTGTCTCTCTCTCTCTCTCAGTCTGTACCCAGTCTCTCTCTCTCTCAGTCTTTACCCGGTGTCACTCTCTATCTCTCTCTTCCTCTCTCTCAGTCTGTACCCAGTCTCTCTCTCTCTCTCAGTCTTTACCCGGTGTCACTCTCTCTCTCCCTCTCTCTCAGTCTGTACCCAGTGTCTCTCCCTCTCTCTCAGTCTTTACCCGGTGTCTCTCTCTCTCTCCCTCTCTCTCAGTCTGTATCCAGTCTCTCTCTCTCTCTCTCTCATTCTTTACCCGGTGTCACTCTCTCTCTCTCTCTCTCTCTCTCCCTTTCTCTCAGTCTGTACCCGGTGTCTCTCTCTCTCTCTCTCTGTCTGTACCCGGTGTCTCTCTCTCTCTCTCTCTCTCTCTCAGTCTGTACCCGATGTCTCTCTCTCTCTCTCAGTCTGTACGCGGTCTCTCTCTCTTTTTCTCTCTCTCAATCTTAACCCGGTGTCTCTCTCTCTCTCTCAGTCTGTACCCAGTCTCTCTCTCTCTCTCTCAGTCTTTACCCGGTCTCTCTCTCTCTCTCTCAGTCTTTACCCGGTGTCAGTCTCTCTCTCTCTCTCTCTCAGTCTGTACCCGGTCTCTCCCTCTCAGTCTGTAC
The DNA here is from genome assembly GCF_036365525.1 of Heterodontus francisci. NCBI lineage: Eukaryota > Metazoa > Chordata > Chondrichthyes > Heterodontiformes > Heterodontidae > Heterodontus > Heterodontus francisci. The sequence continues at coordinate 1,086,319 of NC_090415.1, forward strand.
CCGGTGTCTCTCTCTCTCTCAGTCTGTACCCGGTCTCTCTCTCTCAGTCTGTATCCAGTCTCTCTCTCTCTCTCTCTCTCAGTCTTTACCCAGTGTCACTCTCTCTCTCTCTCTCCCTCTCTCTCAGTCTGTACCCAGTCTCTCTCTCTCTCTCTCAGTCTTTACCCGGTGTCACTCTCTCTCTCCCTCTCTCTCAGTCTTTACCCAGTCTCTCTCTCTCTCTCAGTCTTTACCCGGTGTCTCTCTCTCTCTCCCTCTCTCTCAGTCTGGATCCAGTCTCTCTCTCTCTCTCTCAGTCTGTACCCGGTGTCTCTCTCTCTCAGTCTGTACCCGCTGTCTCTCTCTCTCTCTCTCTCTCCCTCTCAGTCTGTACGCGGTCTCTCCCTCACTCTTTCTCTCTCTCTCCCTCTCTCAATCTTTACCCGGTGTCTCTCTCTCTTTCTCTCTCTCTCTCTCTCTCTCTCAATCTTTACCCGGTGTCTCTCTCTCTCTCTCTCAGTCTGTACCCAGTCTCTCTCTCTCAGTCTTTACCCAGTGTCACTCTCTATCTCTCTCTCCCTCTCTCTCAGTCTGTACCCAGTCTCTCTCTCTCTCTCTCTCTCAGTCTTTACCCGGTGTCACTCTCTCTCCCTCTCTCTCAGTCTGTACCCAGTCTCTCTCCCTCTCTCTCAGTCTTTACCCGGTGTCTCTCTCTCTCTCTCTCTCTGTCTCCCTCTCTCTCTGTCTGTATCCAGTCTATCTCTCTCTCTCTCAGTCTTTACCCGGTGTCACTCTCTCTCTCTCTCTCTCCCTTTCTCTCAGTCTGTACCCGGTGTCTCTCTCTCTCTCTCAGTCTGTACCCCGTGTCTCTCTCTCTCTCAGTCTGTACCCGCTGTCTCTCTCTCTCTCTCTCCCTCTCAGTCTTTACGCGGTCTCTCTCTCTCTCTTTCTCTCTCTCTCAATCTTTACCCGGTGTCACTCTCTCTCTCTCTCTCTCTCTCCCTCTCTCTCAGTCTGTACCCGGTATCTCTCTCTCTCTCTCTCAGTCTGTACCCTGGCTCTCTCTTTCTCTCTCTCAGTCTGTACCCGGTCTCTCTCTCTCTCTCTCTCTCACTCTCTCAGTCTGTACCCGGTGTCTCTCTCTCTATCTGTCTGTACCTGCTGTCTCTCTCTCTCTCTCTCTCAGTCTGTACCCGGTGTCTCTCTCTCTCTCTCTCCCCTCAGTCTGTACCCGGTGTCTCTCCCTCTCTCTCTGTCTGTACCCGGTGTCTCTCTCACTCACTCAGTCTGTACCCAGTGTCTCTCTCTCTCTCTCTCAGTCTGTACCCGGTGTCTCACTCTCTCTCTCTCTCTCAGTCTGTACCCGGTGTCTCTCTCTCTCTCGCTGTCTGTACCCGGTGTCTCTCTCTCTCTCTGTCTGTACCCGGTGTCTCTCTCTCTCTCTCTCTCTCTCAGTCTGTACCCGGTGTCTATCTCTCTCTCTCTCTCTCAGTCTGTACCCGGTCTCTCTCTCTCTCTCAGTCTGTACCCGCTGTCTCTCTCTCCCAGTCCGTACCCGGTCTCTCTCTCTCAGTCTGTACCCGGTGTCTCTCTCTCTCTCAGTCTGTACCCGGTGTCTCTCTCTCTCTCTCAGTCTGCACCCAGTCTCTCTCTCTCAGACTGTACCCGGTGTCTCTCTCTCTCTCAGTCTGTACCCGGTCTCTCTCTCTCAGTCTGTACCCGATGCCTCTCTCTCTCTCTCTCTCTCAGTCTGTACCCGGTGTCTCTCTCTCTCTCTCTCTCTGTACCCGGTGTCGCTCTCTCTCTGTCTCTCCCTCTCAGTCTGTACGTGGACTCTCTCTCTCTTTCTCTCTCTCTCTCTCTCTCTCTCTCAGTCTGTACCCAGTCTCTCAATCTCCCTCTCACAGTCTTTACCCGGTCTCTCGCTCTCTCTCTCAGTCTTTACCCGGTGTCACTCTCTCTCTCTCTCTCAGTCTGTACCCAGTCTCTCTCTCTCAGTCTTTACCCGGTCTCTCTCTCTCTCAGTCTTTACCCGGTGTCACTCTCCTCTCTCCCATTCTCTCAGTCTGTACCCGGTGTCTCTCTCTCTCTCTCTCTCTCAGTCTGTACCCGGTGTCTCTCTCTCTCTCTCTCTCTCCCTCTCACTCTCTCTCTCCCTCTCAGTCTGTACGCGGTCTTTCTCTCTCTCTTTCTCTCTCTCTCTCTCAATCTTTACCCGGTGTCTCTCTCTCTCTCTCTCTCAGTCTGTACCCAGTCTCTCTCTCTCTCTCTCAGTCTTTACCCGGTGTCACTCTCCTCTCTCTCTCCCATTCTCTCAGTCTGTACCCGGTGTCTCTCTCTCTCTCTCTCTCTCAGTCTGTACCCAGTCTCTCTCTCTCTCTCTCTCTCTCTCTCAGTCTTTACCCGGTGTCACTCTCTCTCTCCCTCTCTCTCAGTCTGTACCCAGTGTCTCTCCCTCTCTCTCAGTCTTTACCCGGTGTCTCTCTCTCTCTCCCTCTCTCTCAGTCTGTATCCAGTCTCTCTCTCTCTCAGTCTTTACCCGGTGTCACTCTCTCTCTCTCTCTCCCTCTCCCTTTCTCTCAGTCTGTACCCGGTGTCTCTCTCTCTCTCTCTCTGTCTGTACCCGGTGTCTCTCTCTCTCTCTCTCTCTCTCTCAGTCTGTACCCGATGTCTCTCTCTCTCTCTCTCAGTCTGTACGCGGTCTCTCTCTCTTTCTCTCTCTCTCAATCTTAACCCGGTGTCTCTCTCTCTCTCTCAGTCTGTACCCAGTCTCTCTCTCTCAGTCTTTACCCGGTCTCTCTCTCTCTCTCTCAGTCTTTACCCGGTGTCAGTCTCTCTCTCTCTCTCTCTCTCAGTCTGTACCCGGTCTCTCCCTCTCAGTCTGTACCCGGTGTCTCTCTCTCTCTCAGTCTGTACCCGGTCTCTCTCTCTCAGTCTGTACCCGATGTCTCTCTCTCTCTCTCTCTCTCTCTCTCTCAGTCTGTACCCGGTGTCTCTCTCTCTCTCTCTGTACCCGGTGTCGCTCTCTCTCTGTCTCTCCCTCTCAGTCTGTATGCGGTCTCTCTCTCTCTCTTTCTCTCTCTCTGTGTCTCTCTCAGTCTGTACCCAGTCTCTCTCTCTCCCTCTCTCAGTCTTTACCCGGTCTCTCGCTCTCTCTCTCAGTCTTTACCCGGTGTCACTCTCTCTCTCTCAGTCTGTACCCAGTCTCTCTCTCTCTCAGTCTTTACCCGGTCTCTCTCTCTCTCAGTCTTCACCCGGTGTCACTCTCTCTCTCTCTCTCCCTCTCTCTCAGTCTGTACCCAGTCTCTCTCTCTCTCTCAGTCTTTACCCGGTGTCTCTCTCTCTTTCCCTCTCTCTCTCTCCCTCTCAAATTTTACCCGGTGTCTCTCTCTCTCTCTCAGTCTGTACCCAGTCTCTCTCTCTCTCTCTCTCAGTCTTTACCCGGTGTCACTCTCTATCTCTCTCTTCATCTCTCACAGTCTGTACCCAGTCTCTCTCTCTCTCTCAGTCTTTACCCGGTGTCACTCTCTATCTCTCTCTTCCTCTCTCTCAGTCTGTACCCAGTGTCTCTCCCTCTCTCTCAGTGTTTACCCGCTGTCTCTCTCTCTCTCCCTCTCTCTCAGTCTGTATCCAGCCTCTCTCTCTCTCTCTCTCAGTCTTTACCCGGTGTCACTCTCTCTCTCTCTCTCTCTCTCCCTTTCTCTCAGTCTGTACCCGGTGTCTCTTTCTCTCCCTCTCTCTTTGTCTGTACCCGATGTCTCTCTCTCTCTCTCTCAGTCTGTTCGCGGTCTCTCTCTCTCTCTTTCTCTCTCTCTCAATCTTTACCCGATGTCTCTCTCTCTCTCTCAGTCTTTACCCGGTGTCACTCTCTCTCTCAGTCTGTACCCGGTATCTCTCTCTCTCTCTCTCAGTCTGTACCCTGGCTCTCTCTTTCTCTCTCTCAGTCTGTACCCGGTCTCTCTCTCTCTCTCTCTCTCTCTCTCAGTCTGTACCCGGTGTCTCTCTCTCTATCTCTCTGTCTGTACCTGCTGTCTCTCTCTCTCTCTCAGTCTGTACCCGGTGTCTCTCTCTCTCTCTCTCTCTCAGTCTGTACCCGGTGTCTCTCCCTCTCTCTCTGTCTGTACCCGGTGTCTCTCTCACTCCCTCAGTCTGTACCCAGTGTCTCTCTCTCTCTCTCTCTCAGTCTGTACCCGGTGTCTCACTCTCTCTCTCTCTCTCAGTCTGTACCCGGTGTCTCTCTCTCTCTCGCTGTCTGTACCCGGTGTCTCTCTCTCTCTCTGTCTGTACCCGGTGTCTCTCTCTCTCTCTCAGTCTGTACCCGGTGTCTATCTCTCTCTCTCTCTCTCTCTCTCTCAGTCTGTACCCGGTCTCTCTCTCTCTCTCAGTCTGTACCCGGTCTCTCTCTCCCAGTCCGTACCCGGTCTCTCTCTCTCAGTCTGTACCCGGTGTCTCTCTCTCTCTCAGTCTGTACCCGGTGTCTCTCTCTCTCTCTCAGTCTGTACCCGGTGTCTCTCTCTCTCTCAGTCTGTACCCGGTCTCTCCCTCTCAGTCTGTACCCGGTGTCTCTCTCTCTCTCTCTCTCTCTCTCAGTCTGTACCCGGTGTCTCTCTCTCTCTCTCTCTCTGTACCCGGTGTCGCTCTCTCTCTGTCTCTCCCTCTCAGTCTGTACGCGGTCTCTCTCTCTCTTTCTCTCTCTCTCTCAGTCTGTACCCAGTCTCTCAATCTCCCTCTCACAGTCTTTACCCGGTCTCTCGCTCTCTCTCTCAGTCTTTACCCGGTGTCACTCTCTCTCTCTCTCTCAGTCTGTACCCAGTCTCTCTCTCTCAGTCTTTACCCGATCTCTCTCTCTCTCAGTCTTTACCCGGTGTCACTCTCCTCTCTCTCTCCCATTCTCTCAGTCTGTACCCGGTGTCTCTCTCTCTCTCTCTCTCTCAGTCTGTACCCGGTGTCTCTCTCTCTCTCTCTCTCTCTCTCTCTCCCTCTCACTCTCTCTCTCCCTCTCAGTCTGTACGCGATCTTTCTCTCTCTCTTTCTCTCTCTCTCTCTCAATCTTTACCCGGTGTCTCTCTCTCTCTCTCTCTCAGTCTTTACCCGGTGTCACTCTCTCTCTCTCTCTCCCTCTCTCTCAGTCTGTACCCAGTCTCTCTCTCTCTCTCAGTCTTTACCCGGTGTCTCTCTCTCTTTCCCTCTCTCTCTCCCTCTCAAACTTTACCCGGTGTCTCTCTCTCTCTCTCAGTCTGTACCCAGTCTCTCTCTCTCTCAGTCTTTACCCGGTGTCACTCTCTATCTCTCTCTTCCTCTCTCTCAGTCTGTACCCAGTCTCTCTCTCTCTCTCTCTCTCTCTCAGTCTTTACCCGGTGTCACTCTCTCTCTCCCTCTCTCTCAGTCTGTACCCAGTGTCTCTCCCTCTCTCTCAGTCTTTACCCGGTGTCTCTCTCTCTCTCCCTCTCTCTCAGTCTGTATCCAGTCTCTCTCTCTCTCTCTCTCAGTCTTTACCCGGTGTCACTCTCTCTCTCTCTCTCTCTCTCTCCCTTTCTCTCAGTCTGTACCCGGTGTCTCTCTCTCTCTCTCTCTGTCTGTACCCGGTGTCTCTCTCTCTCTCTCTCTCTCTCAGTCTGTACCCGATGTCTCTCTCTCTCTCTCAGTCTGTACGCGGTCTCTCTCTCTTTTTCTCTCTCTGAATCTTAACCCGGTGTCTCTCTCTCTCTCTCAGTCTGTACCCAGTCTCTCTCTCTCTCTCTCAGTCTTTACCCGGTCTCTCTCTCTCTCTCTCAGTCTTTACCCGGTGTCAGTCTCTCTCTCTCTCTCTCTCAGTCTGTACCCGGTCTCTCCCTCTCAGTCTGTACCCGGTGTCTCTCTCTCTCTCAGTCTGTACCCGGTCTCTCTCTCTCAGTCTGTACCCGATGTCTCTCTCTCTCTCTCTCTCTCAGTCTGTACCCGGTGTCTCTCTCTCTCTCTCTCTCTCTCTGTACCCGGTGTCGCTCTCTCTCTGTCTCTCCCTCTCAGTCTGTACGCGGTCTCTCTCTCTCTCTTTCTCTCTCTCTCTGTCTCTCTCAGTCTGTACCCAGTCTCTCTCTCTCCCTCTCTCAGTCTTTACCCGGTCTCTCGCTCTCTCTCTCAGTCTTTACCCGGTGTCACTCTCTCTCTCTCTCTCAGTCTGTACCCAGTCTCTCTCTCTCTCAGTCTTTACCCGGTCTCTCTCTCTCTCAGTCTTCACCCGGTGTCACTCTCTCTCTCTCTCTCCCTCTCTCTCAGTCTGTACCCAGTCTCTCTCTCTCTCTCAGTCTTTACCCGGTGTCTCTCTCTCTTTCCCTCTCTCTCTCCCTCTCAAACTTTACCCGGTGTCTCTCTCTCTCTCAGTCTGTACCCAGTCTCTCTCTCTCTCTCTCTCAGTCTTTACCCGGTGTCACTCTCTATCTCTCTCTTCCTCTCTCTCAGTCTGTACCCAGTGTCTCTCCCTCTCTCTCAGTGTTTACCCGGTGTCTCTCTCTCTCTCTCAGTCTTTACCCGGTGTCACTCTCTCTCTCTCTCTCTCTCTCTCCCTTTCTCTCAGTCTGTACCCGGTGTCTCTTTCTCTCTCTCTCTCTTTGTCTGTACCCGATGTCTCTCTCTCTCCCTCTCAGTCTGTACGCGGTCTCTCTTTCTCTCTCTCTCAATCTTTACCCGATGTCTCTCTCTCTCTCTCAGTCTGTACCCAGTCTCTCTCTCTCTCTCTCAGTCTTTACCCGGTGTCACTCTCTCTCTCTCTCTCCCTCTCACTCAGTCTGTACCAGTCTCTCTCTCTCTGAGTCTTTACCCGGTGTCACTCTCTCTCTCCCTCTCTCTCAGTCTGTACCCAGTATCTCTCTCTCTCTCTCAGTCTTTACCCGGTGTCACTCTCTCTCTCTCTCTCTCTCTCTCTCTCAGTCTGTACCTGGTGTCTCTCTCTCTCTCTCAGTCTGTACCCGGTGTCTCTCTCTCTCTCTCTCTCTCTCTCTCTCTCAGTCTGTACCCAGTGTCTCTCTCTCTCTCTCTCTCTCAGTCTGTACCCGGAGTCTCTCTCTCTCTCTCAGTCTGTACCCGGTCTCTCTCTCTCAGTCTGTACCCGGTCTCTCTCTCTCAGTCTGTACCCGGTGTTTCTCTCTCTCTCTCTCTCAGTCTGTACCCGGTGTCTCTCTCTCTCTCTCTCTCAGTCTGTACCCGGTCTCTCTCTCTCTCTCAGTCTGTACCCGGCCTCTCTCTCTCAGTCTGTACCCGGTGTCTCTCTCTCTCTCAGTCTGTACCCGGTGTCTCTCGCTCTCTCTCAGTCCGTACCCAGTCTCTCTCTCTCAGACTGTACCTGGTGTCTCTCTCTCTCTCAGTCTGTACCCGGTCTCTCTCTCTCAGTCTGTACCCGGTGTCTCTCTCTCTCTCAGTCTGTACCCGGTCTCTCTCTCTCTCTCAGTCTGTACCCGATGTCACTCTCTCTCTCTCTCTCTCTCTCTCAGTCTGTACCCGGTGTCTCTCTCTCTCTCTGTCTGTACCTGGTGTCTCTCTCTCTCTGTCTCTCCCTCTCAGTATGTACGCGGTCTCTCTCTCTCTCTTTCTCTCTCTCTCTCTCTCTCTCTCTCAGTCTGTACCCAGTCTCTCTCTCTCTCTCTCTCAGTCTTTACCCGGTCTCTCTCTCTCTCTCTCAGTCTTTACCCGGTGTCACTCTCTCTCTCTCTCTCTCAGTCTGTACCTGGTGTCTCACTCTCTCTCTCTCTCTCTCAGTCTGTACCCGGTGTCTCTCTCTCTCTCTCGCTGTCTCTACCCGGTGTCTCTCTCTCTCTCAGTCTGTACCCAGTCTCTCTCTCTCTCTCTCTCTCTCTCTCAGTCTGTACAAAGTCTCTCTCCATCTCTCTCAGTCTGTACCCGGTGTCTGTCTCTATCTCTCAGTCTGCACCCGGTGTCTCTCTCTCTCTCTCTCTCAGTCTGTACCCGGTGTCTCTCTCTCTCTCTCTCTCAGTCTTTACCCAGTGTCTCTCTCTCTCTCAGTCTGTACCCGGTGTCTCTCTCTCTCTCGCTGTCTGTACCCGGTGTCTCTCTCTCTCTCAGTCTGTACCAGGTCTCTCTCTCTCAGTCTGTACCCGGTCTCTCTCTCTCTCTCTCTCTCTCAGTCTGTACCCGATGTCTCTCTCTCTCTCTCTCTCTCTCAGTCTGTACCCGGTGTCTGTCTCTCTCTCTCTCTCTCAGTCTGTACCCGATGTCTCTCTCTCTCTCTCTCTCTCAGTCTGTACCCGGTCTCTCTCTCTCTCTCTCTCTCAGTCTGTACCCGATGTCTCTCTCTCTCTGTCTCTCCTTCTCAGTCTGAACCCGGTCTCTCTTTCTCAGTCTGTACCCGGTGTCTCACTCTCTCTCAGTCTGTACCCTGTCTCTCTCCCTCTCTCAGTCTGTACCCGATGTCTCTCTCTCTCTCTCTCTCTGTCTGTACGCGGTCTCTCTCTCTCTCTTTCTCTCTCTCTCCCTCAGTCTGTACCCAGTCTCTCTCTCTCTCTCTCAGTCTTTACCCGGTGTCACTCTCTCTCTCTCTCTCCCTCTCTCTCAGTCTGTACCCAGTCTCTCTCTCTCTCAGTCTTTACCCGGTGTCACTCTCTCTCTCTCTCTCCCTCTCTCTCAGTCTGTACCCAGTCTCTCTCTCTCTCTCTCTCTCTCAGTCTTTACCCGGTGTCACTCTCTCTCTCTCTCTCCCTCTCTCTCAGTCTGTACCCAGTCTCTCTCTCTCTCTCTCTCAGTCTTTACCCGGTGTCACTCTCTCTCTCTCAGTCTGTACCCAGTCTCTCTCCCTCTCTCTCAGTCTGTACCCAGTCTCTCTCTCTCTCTCTCTCTCTCTCTCAGTCTTTACCCGGTGTCACTCTCTCTCTCTCTCTCCCTCTCTCTCAGTCTGTACCCAGTCTCTCTCTCTCTCTCTCTCTCTCTCAGTCTTTACCCGGTGTCACTCTCTCTCTCCCTCTCTCTCAGTCTGTACCCAGTCTCTCTCTCTCTCTCTCAGTCTTTACCCGGTGTCTCTCTCTCTCTCTCTCAGTCTGTACCCAGTGTCTCTCTCTCTCTCTCAGTCTGTACCCAGTCTCTCTCTCTCAGTCTTTACCCGGTGTCATTCTCTCTCCCTCTCTCTCAGTCTGTACCCGGTGTCTCTCTCTCCCTCTCTCTCAGTCTGTACCCAGTCTCTCTCTCTCTCTCTCTCACTCTCTCTCAGTCTGTATCCAGTCTCTCTCTCTCTCTCAGTCTGTACCCGCTGTCTCTCTCTCTCTCTCCCTCTCAGTCTGTACGCGGTCTCTCCCTCTCTCTTTCTCTCTCTCTCTCTCTCTCAGTCTGTACCCAGTCTCTCTCTCTCTCTCAGTCTTTACCCGGTGTCACTCTCTCTCTCTCAGTATGTACCCAGTCTCTCTCTCTCTCTCTCTCAATCTGTACCCGATGTCTCTCTCTCTCTCTCAGTCTGTACGCGGTCTCTCTCTCTTTTTCTCTCTCTCAATCTTAACCCGGTGTCTCTCCCTCTCTCTCAGTCTGCACCCAGTCTCTCTCTCTCTCTCTCTCTCTCTCTCAGTCTTTACCCGGTCTCTCTCTCTCTCTCTCAGTCTTTACCCGGTGTCACTCTCTCTCATTCTCTCTTCCTTTCTCTCAGTCTGTACCCGGTGTCTCTCTCTCTCTCTCTCTCAGTCTGTACCCGGTGTCTCTCTCTCTCTCTCAGTCTGTACCCGCTGTCTCTCTCTCTCTCTCTCCCTCTCAGTCTGTACGTGGTCTTTCTCTCTCTCTTTCTCAATCTTTACCCGGTGTCTCTCTCTCTCTCTCAGTCTGTACCCAGTCTCTCTCTCTCTCTCTCAGTCTTTACCCGGTGTCACTCTCTCTCTCTCAGTATGTACCCAGTCTCTCTCTCTCTCTCTCTCAGTCTGTACCCAGTCTCTCTCTCTCTCTCTCAGTCTTTACCCGGTGTCACTCTCTCTCTCTCAGTATGTACCCAGTCTCTCTCTCTCTCTCTCTCAGTCTGTACCCGGTGTTTTTCTCTCTCTCTCTCTCTCTCTCAGTCTGTACCCAGTCTCTCTCTCTCTCTCTCAGTCTGTACCCGGTGTCTCTCTCTCTCTCTCTCTCTCAGTCTTTACCTGGTGTCTCTCTCCTTCTCTCTCTCTCAGTCTGTACCCGGTGTCTCTCTCTCTCTCTCAGTCTTTACCCGGTGTCTCTCTCTCTCTCTCTCTCTCAGTCTGTACCCGGTGTCTCTCTCTCTCTCTCTCTCAGTCTGTATCCGGTGTCTCTCTCTCTCTCGCTGTCTGTACCCGGTGTCTCTCTCTCTCTCAGTCTGTACCCGGTCTCTCTCTCTCAGTCTGTACCCGGTCTCTATCTCTCTCTCTCTCTCTCTCTCTCTCTCAGTCTGTACCCGGCCACTCTCTCTCTCTCTCTCTCTCTCAGTCTGTACCCGCTCTCTCTCTCTCAGTCTGTACCCGCTCTCTCTCTCTCTCTCTCTCAGTCTGTACCCGATGTCTCTCTGTCTCTCTCTGTCTGTACGCGGTCTCTCTCTCTCTCTTTCTCTCTCTCTCTCTCTCTCTCTCTCTCAGTCTGTACCCGGTCTCTCTCTCTCTCTCTCACTCTTTACCCGGTCTCTCTCTCTCTCAGTCTTTACCCAATGTCTCTCTCTCTCTCTCTCTCTCTCTCTCTGTACGCGGTCTCTCTCTCTCTCTCTTTCTCTCTCTCTCTCTCTCTCTCTCAGTCTGTACCCGGTCTCTCTCTCAGTCTTTACCCGGTCTCTCTCTCTCTCTCAGTCTTTACCCGGTGTCACTCTCTCTCTCTCTCTCTCCCTTTCTCTCAGTCTGTACCCGGTGTCTCTCTCTCTCTCTCTCTCTCAGTCTGTACCCGGTGTGTCTCTCTCTCTCTCAGTCTGAACCCGCTGTCTCTCTCTCTCTCTCCCTCTCAGTCTGTACGCGGTCTTTCTCTCTCTCTCTCTCAGTCTTTACCGGGTGTCACTCTCTCTCTCTCTCTCCCTCTCTCTCAGTCTGTACCCAGTCTCTCTCTCTCTCTCTCTCTCTCTCTCAGTCTTTACCCGGTCTCTCTCTCTCTCTCTCAGTCTTTACCCGGTGTCACTCTCTCTCTCCCTCTCTCTCAGTCTGTACCCAGTCTCTCTCTCTCTCTCTCAGTCTTTACCCGGTGTCTCTCTCTCTCTCTCTCAGTCTGTACCCAGTGTCTCTCTCTCTCTCTCAGTCTGCACCCAGTCTCTCTCTCAGTCTTGGCCCGGTGTCATTCTCTCTCCCTCTCTCTCAGTCTGTACCCGGTGTCTCTCTCTCCCTCTCTCTCAGTCTGTACCCAGTCTCTCTCTCTCTCTCTCTCTCCCTCTCTCTCAGTCTGTACCCAGTCTCTCTCTCTCCCTCTGTCTTTACCCGGTGTCACTCTCCCTCTCTCTCAGTCTGTACCCAGTCTCTCTCTCTCTCTCTCTCTGTCTTTACCCGGTGTCTCTCTCTCTCTCTCTCTCCCTCTCTCTCAGTCTGTACCCAGTCTCTCTCCCTCTCTCTCAGTCTGTACCCAGTCTCTCTCTCTCTCTCTCTCTCTCCCTCTCTCTCAGTCTGTACCCAGTCTCTCTCTCTCTCTCTGTCTTTACCCGGTGTCACTCTCCCTCTCTCTCAGTCTGTACCCGGTGTCTCTCTCTCCCTCTCTCTCAGTCTGTACCCAGTCTCTCTCTCTCTCTCTCTCTCTATCTCTCTCTCTCTCTCTCTCTCAGTCTGTACCCAGTCTCTCTCTCTCTCTCTCTCCCTCTCTCTCAGTCTGTACCCAGTCTCTCTCTCTCTCTGTCTTTACCCGGTGTCACTCTCCCTCTCTCACAGTCTGTACCCAGTCTCTCTCTCTCTCCCTCTCTCTCAGTCTGTACCCAGTCTCTCTCTCTCTCTCTCTCTCTCTATCTCTCTCTCTCTCTCTCTCAGTCTGTACCCAGTCTCTCTCTCTCTCTCTCTCTCAGTCTGTACCCAGTCTCTCTCTCTCTCTCTGTCTTTACCCGGTGTCACTCTCCCTCTCTCTCAGTCTGTACCCAGTCTCTCTCTCTCTCCCTCTCTCTCAGTCTGTACCCAGTCTCTCTCTCTCTCTCTCTCTCTCAGTCTGTACCCAGTCTCTCTCTCTCTCTCTCTCTCTCAGTCTGTACCCAGTCTCGCTCTCTCTCTGTGTCTTTACCCGGTGTCACTCTCTCTCTCTCTCTCCCTCTCTTTCAGTCTGTACCCAGTCTCTCTCTCTCTCTCTGTCATTACCCGGTGTCACTCTCCCTCTCTCTCAGTCTGTACCCAGTCTCTCTCTCTCTCCCTCTCTCTCAGTCTGTACCCAGTCTCTCTCTCTCTCTCTCAGTCTGTACCCTGTTTTTACACAGTGAACTGTTTCCTCAGTCACTGGAGGCTGTTGCTTGAACCACTGTAGTCTGAGTAGCTGCCTGCTTGCGGTGAATGTTCTGGTGGGACTGCAGACTCGCCCACTGACGGAAGCTGTCCCCGCAGGTGTCGCAGATGAAAGAGTTGGCGGCCTGCGGCTGGGCCTGTCCCCGGGCCTCCCTCTCCAGTCCTGGTTCCCCGCGGTGCAGCCTCATGTGCCAGCGGAGGTAGTGGGGACGGGTGAAGCCCTTCTTGCAGGCCGGGCAGGTGTAGGCCTCGGGCAGGACATGGCAACGCTGGTGCAGTTGGAGCCGACGCCACTGGCTGAAGCAGCTCCCGCAGGCCCCGCATCGGAAGGGCCGCTGGTGCCCGCCCTGCTCCGAGCCGGGGTGTCTGCCCAACATCTGCCCACAGCGGGGGCACCGGCGGTGGGAGCGGCCGGGGGTGGAGGCCTGGTATTTGGCCTGCGGGCTTGCCGCGGTCGAGGCCTGGCCGCAGCTGGAGCAGGCCTGGCCTGAGGGGCTGGAGTCGGACGAGGGGCCGCAGCCCGACTCCGAGAAGACCCGCTGGCGGACATGCACCCGCTGGTGCTGCTGCAGGGCCTGCGACCGGCTGAAGGAGTCGCCACACACCCCGCAGGTCAGTCGCTGCTCCACGGTGCGGGAGGGCCCCACGGTGGAGGAGCTGGAGAGCCGAGCGATGGAGCAGTTTGGAGGCCCAGTGATGGAGGTCTTGGAGTGCCCATTGATGGAGGAGTCTGAAGGCCCAGCAATGGAGTTATTGGCGAGCCCAGCGACAGCGGAGTTTGAAGGCCCAGCGACGGAAGTGTTGGGGATCCCAGCGATGGAGGTATTGGAGAGCCCAGCGATGGAGGAGTTTGAAGGCCCAGCAATGGAGGTGTTCCTAGCGATGGAGGTGTTGGAGAGCCCAGTCATGGAGGTCTTGGGGAGCCCCGTGATGGAGGTTTTCCCAGTGACGGAGGTGTTGGAGAGCCCAGCGATGGAGGTGGTCCCAGTGACGGAGGTGCTGGAGAGCCCAGCGATGGAGGTGGTCCCAGTGACGGAGGTGTTGGAGAGCCCAGCGACGGAGGTGCTGGAGAGCCCAGCGATGGAGGTGTTCCCAGCGACGGAGGTGTCGGAGAGCCCAGCGATGGAGGAGTTTGAAGGCCCAGCGACGGAGGCTCCAGCCTCTCCTGGCAACTTGAGGCCGGCGTGAACGGGCATGTGCCACTGCAGGAAGCGCTCCTGAGTGAAGCCTTTGCCACAGGCCCGACAGATGAAGGTCTCCCGCAGGCCGTGGCTGCGCTGGTGCTGCATCAGCTGCTCCCGCTGCACAAAGCACCTGCCACACTGGTCACAACGGTAAGTCTCCGCGGCAAAGTGCAGCCGCTGGTGTTGCCGGAAGTTGGCAGCCAGGGCGAATGTTTTACCGCACAGGCCGCACTCGTGGGCCTCCTGCCCGGTGTGTGCCGCCTGGTGCCGAGCGAGCAGAGCGGCCACCGTGAAGCCCTTGCCGCAGACATCGCAGACGGCCAGACGCTCTCCCCTGTTACACTGCTCGTGGGAGGAGACGGCCGCCGACCGGGTGAAGCTCATTTCACCGAACGCCCGCTGCCCGGCGTGGACCCGCAGGTGCTGTTGGAGGGCATGGGAGCGGCTGAAGTGGTCACCACACGTAGCACAGGTGAAGGCCCCCGTGCTCCTCGCAGCCAAGGCAGGGGGTGGCAGAGTCCGTCCATCCCCCTCCATCTCCATTCGGATCTTTAGCAGACCTGTAAAAGCCAAATAAATCACAAACTGACTGTCGCTAATCTCAGGGTACAGCAAGAGCCCAATACTGTGCAGTATTGGGGAAACAGTAACACGGGGGTACGGTATTGGGGGTACAGTAACACAGGGGTATTGGAGGAACAGTAACACGGGGGTACGGTATTGGGGGTACAGTAACACGGGGGTATTGGAGGAACAGTAACACGGGGGTACGGTACTGGGGGAACAGTAACACGGGGGTACGGTATTGGGGGGTACAGTAACACGGGGGTATTGGGGGAACAGTAACATGGGGGTACGGTACTGGGGGTACAGTAACACGGGGATATAGGGGAAACAGTAACAAGGGGGTACGGTATTGGGGGTACAGTAACACGGGGGTATTGGAGGAACAGTAACACGGGGGTACGGTAACACGGGGGTATTGGGGGAACAGTAACACGGGGGTACGGTACTGGGGGAACAGTAACACGGGGGTACGGTATTGGGGGGTACAGTAACACGGGGGTATTGGGGGAACAGTAACATGGGGGTACGGTACTGGGGGTACAGTAACACGGGGATATAGGGGAAACAGTAACAAGGGGGTACGGTATTGGGGGTACAGTAACACGGGGGTATTGGAGGAACAGTAACACGGGGGTACGGTATTGGGGGTACAGTAACACGGGGGTATTGGGGGAACAGTAACACGGGGGTACGGTACTGGGGGAACAGTAACACGGGGGTACGGTATTGGGGGTACAGTAACACGGGGGTATTGGGGGAACAGTAACAAGGGGGTACGGTATTGGGGGTACAGTAACACGGGGGTATTGGGCGAACAGTAACACGGGGGTATTGGGGGAACAGTAACACGGGGGTACGGTATTGGGGGGAACAGTAACACGGGGGTATTGGGGGACAGAGTAATTGATTAGCCTGATCAGTTGTTGTTGTATGTTTACTCTGATAATCAGTTGTTGTATGTTTACTCTGATAATAAGTTGTTGTTGTATGTTTATCCTGATCAGTTGTTGTTGTATGTTTACTCTGATCAGTTGTTGTATGTTTACTCTGATGATCAGTTGTTGTTGTATGTTTACTCTGATCAGTTGTTATTGTATGTTTACTCTGATTATCAGTTGTTGTATGTTTACTCTGATCAGTTGTTGTATGTTTACTCTCAGTTGTTGTATGTTTACTCTGATCAGTTGTTGTATGTTTACTCTGATCAGTTGTTGTTGTATGTTTCCTCTGATGATCAGTTGTTGTATGTTTATTCTCAGTTGTTGTTGTATGTTTACTCTGATCAGTTGTTGTATGTTTACTCTGATGATCAGTTGTTGTTGTATGTTTACTCTGATCAGTTGTTATTGTATGTTTACTCTGATTATCAGTTGTTGTATGTTTACTCTGATCAGTTGTTGTATGTTTACTCTCAGTTGTTGTATGTTTACTCTGATCAGTTGTTGTATGTTTACTCTGATCAGTTGTTTTTGTATGTTTACTCTGATCAGTTGTTGTATGTTTACTCTGATCAGTTGTTGTTGTATGTTTCCTCTGATGATCAGTTGTTGTATGTTTATTCTCAGTTGTTGTTGTATGTTTACTCTGATCAGTTGTTATGTTTACTCTGATGATCAGTTGTCTGTTTACTCTGATCAGTTGTTGTCTGTTTACTCTGATCAGTTGTTGTCTGTTTACTCTGATCAGTTGTTGTCTGTTTACTCTGATAAGTTATTGCTGTCTGTTTACTCTGATTATCAGTTGTTGTTGTATAGCTGATACAAAAGCAGAAAGTGCTAGAAATACTCAGCAGGTCAGGCAGCGTCTGCAAATATGGGCGTGGGAGCAGCTGGGGTGGGGGTGGGGGGGTGGTTGTGTTGAAATGGCCAGTGACCGGAAGCTCGGGGTCATGCTCACGGACTGAGCGGAGGCGTTCCGGAAAGCGGCCACCAGTCTGCGTTTGGTCTCGCCGACGTAGAGGCGACCACATTGTGAGCGGCCCACGCCTCTGTCCTTGGCCACTCCAGCGTTCCAGCGAACATCAACGCAAGCTCGAGGAGCAGCTCCTCATCTTTCCATTTGGCACTCTACGGCCTTGTGGACTCGACATCGTGTTCAGTAACTGCACTCCACAGCCTTGTGGACTCGACATCGAGTTCAGTAACTGCACTCTACAGCCTTCTGGACTGAACATCGAGTTCAGTAACTGCACTCTACAGCCTTGTGGACTCGACATTGAGTTCAGTAACTGCACTCTACAGCCTTCTGGACTGAACATCGAGTTCAGTAACTGCACTCTACAGCCTTGTGGACTGAACATTGAGTTCAGTAACTGCACTCTACAGCCTTGTGGACTGAACATCGAGTTCAGTAACTGCACTCTACAGCCTTGTGGACTCGACATCGAGTTCAGTATCTGCAATCTACAGCCTTCTGGACTGAACATTGAGTTCAGTAACTGCACTCTACAGCCTTGTGGACTGAACATTGAGTTCAGTAACTGCACTCTACAGCCTTGTGGACTGAACATTGAGTTCAGTAACTGCACTCTACAGAGTTGTGGACTCGACATCGAGTTCAGTATCTGCACTCTACAGCCTTCTGGACTGAACATTGAGTTCAGTAACTGCACTCTACAGCCTTGTGGACTGAACATTGAGTTCAGTAACTGCACTCTACAGAGTTGTGGACTCGACATCGAGTTCAGTATCTGCACTCTACAGCCTTCTGGACTGAACATTGAGTTCAGTAACTGCACTCTACAGCCTTGTGGACTGAACATTGAGTTCAGTAACTGCACTCTACAGCCTTCTGGACTGAACATTGAGTTCAGTAACTGCACTCTACAGCCTTGTGGACTGAACATTGAGTTCAGTAACTGCACTCTACAGCCTTGTGGACTGAACATCGAGTTCAGTAACTGCACTCTACAGCCTTGTGGACTGAACACTGAGTTCAGTAACTGCACTCTACAGCCTTGTGGACTGAACATCGAGTTCAGTAACTGCACTCTACAGCCTTGTGGACTGAACATCGAGTTCAGTAACTGCACTCTACAGCCTTGTGGACTGAACATCGAGTTCAGTAACTGCACTCTACAGCCTTGTGGACTGAACATTGAGTTCAGTAACTGCACTCTACAGCCTTGTAGACTCGACATTGAGTTCAGTAACTGCACTCTACAGCCTTGTGGACTGAACATTGAGTTCAGTATCTGCACACTACAGCCTTGTGGACTGAACATCGAGTTCAGTAACTGCACTCTACAGCCTTGTGGACTGAACATTGAGTTCAGTAACTGCACTCTACAGCCTTGTAGACTCGACATTGAGTTCAGTAACTGCACTCTACAGTCTTGTGGACTGAACATTGAGTTCAGTAACTGCACTCTACAGTCTTGTGGACTGAACATTAAGTTCAGTAACTGCACTCTACAGCCTTGTGGACTGAACATTGAGTTCAGTAACTGCACTCTACAGCCTTGTAGACTCGACATTGAGTTCAGTAACTGCACTCTACAGCCTTGTGGACTCGACATTGAGTTTAGTAACTGCACTCTACAGTCTTGTGGACTGAACATTGAGTTCAGTAACTGCACTCTACAGCCTTGTGGACTGAACATCGAGTTCAGTAACTGCACTCTACAGCCTTGTGGACTGAACATTGAGTTCAGTAACTGCACTCTACAGCCTTGTAGACTCGACATTGAGTTCAGTAACTGCACTCTACAGTCTTGTGGACTGAACATTGAGTTCAGTAACTGCACTCTACAGTCTTGTGGACTGAACATTGAGTTCAGTAACTGCACTCTACAGCCTTGTGGACTGAACATTGAGTTCAGTAACTGCACTCTACAGCCTTGTAGACTCGACATTGAGTTCAGTAACTGCACTCTACAGCCTTGTGGACTCGACATTGAGTTTAGTAACTGCACTCTACAGTCTTGTGGACTGAACATTGAGTTCAGTAACTGCACTCTACAGCCTTGTGGACTGAACATTGAGTTCAGTAACTGCACTCTACAGCCTTGTGGACTCGACATTGAGTTTAGTAACTGCACTTTGTAGTCTTGTGGACTGAACATTGAGTTCAGTAACTGCACTCTACAGCCTTGTGGACTCGACATTGAGTTCAGTAACTGCACTCTACAGCCTTGTGGACTGAACATTGAGTTCAGTTACTGCACTCTACAGCCTTGTGGACTGAACATTGAGTTCAGTAACTGCACTCTACAGACTTGTGGACTGAACATTGAGTTCAGTAACTGCACTCTACAGCCTTGTGGACTCGACATTGAGTTCAGTATCTGCACACTACAGTCTTGTGGACTCGACATTGAGTTCAGTAACTGCACTCTACAGTCTTGTGGACTCGACATTGAGTTCAGTATCTGCACACTACAGCCTTGTGGACTGAACATTGAGTTCAGTAACTGCACTCTACAGCCTTGTGGACTCGACATTGAGTTCAGTAACTGCACTCTCCAGCCTTGTGGACTCGACATTGAGTTCAGTAACTGCACTCTACAGCCTTGTCGACTGAACATTGAGTTCAGTAACTGCACTCTACAGCCTTGTGGACTCGACATTGAGTTCAGTATCTGCACACTACAGCCTTGTGGACTGAACATTGAGTTCAGTAACTGCACTCTACAGCCTTGTGGACTCGACATTGAGTTCAGTAACTGCACTCTACCGTCTTGTGGACTGAACATTGAGTTCAGTAACTGCACTCTACAGCCTTGTGGACTTGACATTGAGTTCAGTAACTGCACTCTACAGCCTTGTCGACTGAACATTGAGTTCAGTAACTGCACTCTACAGCCTTGTGGACTCGACATTGAGTTCAGTAACTGCACTCTACCGTCTTGTGGACTGAACATTGAGTTCAGTAACTGCACTCTGCAGCCTTGTGGACTCGACATTGAGTTCAGTATCTGCACTCTACAGCCTTGTGGACTGAACATTGAGTTCAGTAACTGCACTCTACAGCCTTGTGGACTCGACATTGAGTTCAGTAACTGCACTCTACAGCCTTGTGGACTGAACATTGAGTTCAGTAACTGCACTCTGCAGCCTTGTGGACTGAACATTGAGTTCAGTAACTGCACTCTACAGTCTTGTGGACTGAACATTGAGTTAAGTAACTGCACTCTACAGCCTTGTGGACTGAACATTGAGTTCAGTAACTGCACTCGACAGTCTTGTGGACTGAACATTGAGTTCAGTAACTGCACTCTACAGTCTTATGGACTCGACATTGAGTTCAGTAACTGCACTCTACAGTCTTGTGGAATCAACATTGAGTTCAGTAACTGCACTCTACAGCCTTGTGGACTGAACATTGAGTTAAGTAACTGCACTCTACAGCCTTGTGGACTGAACATTGAGTTCAGTAACTGCACTCTACAGCCTTGTGGACTGAACATTGAGTTCAGTAACTGCACTCTACAGCCTTGTGGACTCGACATTGAGTTCAGGAACTGCACTCTACAGTCTTGTGGACTGAACATTGAGTTCAGTAACTGCACTCTACAGTCTTATGGACTCGACATTGAGTTCAGTAACTGCACTCTACAGTCTTGTGGAATCAACATTGAGTTCAGTAACTGCACTCAACAGTCTTGTGGAATCAACACTGAGTTCAGGAACTGCACTCTACAGTCTTGTGGAATCAACATTGAGTTCAGTAACTGCACTCTACAGTCTTGTGGACTGAACATTGAGTTCAGTAACTGCACTCTACAGTCTTGTGGACTCAACATTGAGTTCAGTAACTGCACTCTCCAGCCTTGTGGACTGAACATTGAGTTCAGTAACTGCACTCTACAGTCTTGTGGACTCAACATTGAGTTCAGTAACTGCACTCTCCAGCCTTGTGGACTCGACATTGTGTTCAGTAACTGCACTCTACAGCCTTGTGGACTGAACATTGAGTTCAGTAACTGCACTCTACAGCCTTGTGGACTCAACATTGAGTTCAGTAACTGCACTCTACAGCCTTGTGGACTCGACATCGAGTTCAGTAACTGCACGCTACAGCCTTGTGGACTGAACATTGAGTTCAGTAACTGCACTCGACAGCCTTGTGGACTGAACATTGAGTTCAGTATCTGCACTCTACAGTCTTGTGGACTGAACATTGAGTTCAGTAACTGCACTCTACAGTCTTGTGGACTCAACATTTTCAGTAACTGCACTCTACAGCCTTGTGGACTCGACATCGAGTTCAGTAACTGCACTCGACAGTCTTGTGGACTCGACATTGAGTTCAGTAACTGCACTCTACAGTCTTGTGGACTCAAGATTGAGTTCAGTAACTGCACTCTACAGCCTTGTGGACTCGACATCGAGTTCAGTAACTGCACTCTACAGCCTTGTGGACTCGACATTGAGTTCAGTAACTGCACTCTACAGTCTTGTGGACTCAACATTGAGTTCAGTAACTGCACTCTACAGCCTTGTGGACTGAACATTGAGTACAGTAACTGCACTCTACAGTCTTGTGGACTGAACATTGAGTTCAGTAACTGCACTCTACAGCCTTGTGGACTCGACATCGAGTTCAGTAACTGCACTCTACAGCCTTGTGGACTCGACATTGAGTTCAGTAACTGCACTCTACAGCCTTGTGGACTGAACATTGAGTTCAGTAACTGCACTCTACAGTCTTGTGGACTCGACATTGAGTTCAGTAACTGCACTCTACAGTCTTGTGGACTCGACATTGAGTTCAGTAACTGCACTCTACAGCCTTGTGGACTCGACATTGAGTTCAGTAACTGCACTCTGCAGTCTTGTGGACTGAACATTGAGTTCAGTAACTGCACTCTACAGCCTTGTGGACTGAACATTGAGTTCAGTAACTGCACTCTACAGCCTTGTGGACTGAACATTGAGTTCAGTAACTGCACTCTACAGCCTTGTGGACTGAACATTGAGTACAGTAACTGCACTCTACAGCCTTGTGGACTGAACATTGAGTTCAGTAACTGCACTCTACAGCCTTGTGGACTGAACATTGAGTTCAGTAACTGCACTCTACAGTCTTGTGGACTCGACATTGAGTTCAGTAACTGCACTCTACAGTCTTGTGGATTGAACATTGAGTTCAGCAACTGCACTCTACAGCCTTGTGGACTGAACATTGAGTTCAGTAACTGCACTCTACAGTCTTGTGGGCTGAACATTGAGTTCAGTAACTGCACTCTACAGCCTTGTGGACTCGACATTGAGTTTAGTAACTGCACTTTGTAGTCTTGTGGACTGAACATTGAGTTCAGTAACTGCACTCTACAGCCTTGTGGACTCGACATTGAGTTCAGTATCTGCACACTACAGCCTTGTGGACTGAACATTGAGTTCAGTAACTGCACTCTACAGCCTTGTGGACTCGACATTGAGTTCAGTAACTGCACTCTACCGTCTTGTGGACTGAACATTGAGTTCAGTAACTGCACTCTACAGCCTTGTGGACTTGACATTGAGTTCAGTAACTGCACTCTACAGCCTTGTCGACTGAACATTGAGTTCAGTAACTGCACTCTACAGCCTTGTGGACTCGACATTGAGTTCAGTAACTGCACTCTACCGTCTTGTGGACTGAACATTGAGTTCAGTAACTGCACTCTGCAGCCTTGTGGACTCGACATTGAGTTCAGTATCTGCACTCTACAGCCTTGTGGACTGAACATTGAGTTCAGTAACTGCACTCTACAGCCTTGTGGACTCGACATTGAGTTCAGTAACTGCACTCTACAGCCTTGTGGACTGAACATTGAGTTCAGTAACTGCACTCTGCAGCCTTGTGGACTGAACATTGAGTTCAGTAACTGCACTCTACAGTCTTGTGGACTGAACATTGAGTTAAGTAACTGCACTCTACAGCCTTGTGGACTGAACATTGAGTTCAGTAACTGCACTCGACAGTCTTGTGGACTGAACATTGAGTTCAGTAACTGCACTCTACAGTCTTATGGACTCGACATTGAGTTCAGTAACTGCACTCTACAGTCTTGTGGAATCAACATTGAGTTCAGTAACTGCACTCTACAGCCTTGTGGACTGAACATTGAGTTAAGTAACTGCACTCTACAGCCTTGTGGACTGAACATTGAGTTCAGTAACTGCACTCTACAGCCTTGTGGACTGAACATTGAGTTCAGTAACTGCACTCTACAGCCTTGTGGACTCGACATTGAGTTCAGGAACTGCACTCTACAGTCTTGTGGACTGAACATTGAGTTCAGTAACTGCACTCTACAGTCTTATGGACTCGACATTGAGTTCAGTAACTGCACTCTACAGTCTTGTGGAATCAACATTGAGTTCAGTAACTGCACTCAACAGTCTTGTGGAATCAACACTGAGTTCAGGAACTGCACTCTACAGTCTTGTGGAATCAACATTGAGTTCAGTAACTGCACTCTACAGTCTTGTGGACTGAACATTGAGTTCAGTAACTGCACTCTACAGTCTTGTGGACTCAACATTGAGTTCAGTAACTGCACTCTCCAGCCTTGTGGACTGAACATTGAGTTCAGTAACTGCACTCTACAGTCTTGTGGACTCAACATTGAGTTCAGTAACTGCACTCTCCAGCCTTGTGGACTCGACATTGTGTTCAGTAACTGCACTCTACAGCCTTGTGGACTGAACATTGAGTTCAGTAACTGCACTCTACAGCCTTGTGGACTCAACATTGAGTTCAGTAACTGCACTCTACAGCCTTGTGGACTCGACATCGAGTTCAGTAACTGCACGCTACAGCCTTGTGGACTGAACATTGAGTTCAGTAACTGCACTCGACAGCCTTGTGGACTGAACATTGAGTTCAGTATCTGCACTCTACAGTCTTGTGGACTGAACATTGAGTTCAGTAACTGCACTCTACAGTCTTGTGGACTCAACATTTTCAGTAACTGCACTCTACAGCCTTGTGGACTCGACATCGAGTTCAGTAACTGCACTCGACAGTCTTGTGGACTCGACATTGAGTTCAGTAACTGCACTCTACAGTCTTGTGGACTCAAGATTGAGTTCAGTAACTGCACTCTACAGCCTTGTGGACTCGACATCGAGTTCAGTAACTGCACTCTACAGCCTTGTGGACTCGACATTGAGTTCAGTAACTGCACTCTACAGTCTTGTGGACTCAACATTGAGTTCAGTAACTGCACTCTACAGCCTTGTGGACTGAACATTGAGTACAGTAACTGCACTCTACAGTCTTGTGGACTGAACATTGAGTTCAGTAACTGCACTCTACAGTCTTGTGGACTCGACATTGAGTTCAGTAACTGCACTCTACAGCCTTGTGGACTGAACATTGAGTTCAGTAACTGCACTCTACAGTCTTGTGGACTCGACATTGAGTTCAGTAACTGCACTCTACAGTCTTGTGGACTCGACATTGAGTTCAGTAACTGCACTCTACAGCCTTGTGGACTGAACATTGAGTTCAGTAACTGCACTCTACAGCCTTGTGGACTGAACATTGAGTTCAGTAACTGCACTCTACAGCCTTGTGGACTGAACATTGAGTACAGTAACTGCATTCTACGGTCTTGTGGACTGAACATTGAGTTCAGTAACTGCACTCTACAGTCTTGTGGACTCGACATTGAGTTCAGTAACTGCACTCTACAGTCTTGTGGACTCGACATTGAGTTCAGTAACTGCACTCTGCAGTCTTGTGGACTGAACATTGAGTTCAGTAACTGCACTCTACAGCCTTGTGGACTGAACATTGAGTTCAGTAACTGCACTCTACAGCCTTGTGGACTGAACATTGAGTTCAGTAACTGCACTCTACAGCCTTGTGGACTGAACATTGAGTACAGTAACTGCACTCTACAGCCTTGTGGACTGAACATTGAGTTCAGTAACTGCACTCTACAGCCTTGTGGACTGAACATTGAGTTCAGTAACTGCACTCTACAGTCTTGTGGACTCGACATTGAGTTCAGTAACTGCACTCTACAGTCTTGTGGACTCGACATTGAGTTCAGTAACTGCACTCTACAGCCTTGTGGACTGAACATTGAGTTCAGTAACTGCACTCTACAGCCTTGTGGACTGAACATTGAGTTCAGTAACTGCACTCTACAGCCTTGTGGACTGAACATTGAGTTAAGTAACTGCACTCTACAGCCTTGTGGACTGAACATTGAGTTCAGTAACTGCAATCTACAGACTTGTGGACTGAACATTGAGTTCAGTAACTGCACTCTACAGCCTTGTGGACTCGACATTGAGTTCAGTATCTGCACACTACAGTCTTGTGGACTCGACATTGAGTTTAGTAACTGCACTCTACAGTCTTGTGGACTCGACATTGAGTTCAGTATCTGCACACTACAGCCTTGTGGACTGAACATTGAGTTCAGTAACTGCACTCTACAGCCTTGTGGACTCGACATTGAGTTCAGTAACTGCACTCTCCAGCCTTGTGGACTCGACATTGAGTTCAGTAACTGCACTCTACAGCCTTGTGGACTGAACATTGAGTTCAGTAACTGCACTCTACAGCCTTGTCGACTGAACATTGAGTTCAGTAACTGCACTCTACAGCCTTGTGGACTCGACATTGAGTTCAGTATCTGCACACGACAGCCTTGTGGACTGAACATTGAGTTCAGTAACTGCACTCTACAGCCTTGTGGACTGAACATTGAGTTCAGTAACTGCACTCTACCGTCTTGTGGACTGAACATTGAGTTCAGTAACTGCACTCTACAGCCTTGTGGACTCGACATTGAGTTCAGTAACTGCACTCTACAGCCTTGTCGACTGAACATTGAGTTCAGTAACTGCACTCTACAGCCTTGTGGACTCGACATTGAGTTCAGTAACTGCACTCTACCGTCTTGTGGACTGAACATTGAGTTCAGTAACTGCACTCTGCAGCCTTGTGGACTCGACATTGAGTTCAGTATCTGCACTCTGCAGCCTTGTGGACTGAACATTGAGTTCAGTAACTGCACTCTACAGCCTTGTGGACTCGACATTGAGTTCAGTAACTGCACTCTACAGCCTTGTGGACTGAACATTGAGTTCAGTAACTGCACTCTGCAGCCTTGTGGACTGAACATTGAGTTCAGTAACTGCACTCTACAGTCTTGTGGACTGAACATTGAGTTAACTAACTGCACTCTACAGCCTTGTGGACTGAACATTGAGTTCAGTATCTGCACTCGACAGTCTTGTGGACTGAACATTGAGTTCAGTAACTGCACTCTACAGTCTTATGGACTCGACATTGAGTTCAGTAACTGCACTCTACAGTCTTGTGGAATCAACATTGAGTTCAGTAACTGCACTCTACAGCCTTGTGGACTGAACATTGAGTTAAGTAACTGCACTCTACAGCCTTGTGGACTGAACATTGAGTTCAGTAACTGCACTCTACAGCCTTGTGGACTGAACATTGAGTTCAGTAACTGCACTCTACAGCCTTGTGGACTCGACATTGAGTTAAGGAACTGCACTCTACAGTCTTGTGGACTGAACATTGAGTTCAGTAACTGCACTCTCCAGTCTTATGGACTCGACATTGAGTTCAGTAACTGCACTCTACAGTCTTGTGGAATCAACATTGAGTTCAGTAACTGCACTCAACAGTCTTGTGGAATCAACACTGAGTTCAGGAACTGCACTCTACAGTCTTGTGGAATCAACATTGAGTTCAGTAACTGCACTCTACAGTCTTGTGGACTGAACATTGAGTTCAGTAACTGCACTCTACAGTCTTGTGGACTCGACATTGAGTTCAGTAACGGCACTCTGCAGCCTTGTGGACTGAACATTGAGTTCAGTAACTGCACTCTACAGCCTTGTGGACTGAACATTGAGTTCAGTAACTGCACTCTACAGTCTTGTGGACTCAACATTGAGTTCAGTAACTGCACTCTCCAGCCTTGTGGACTGAACATTGAGTTCAGTAACTGCACTCTACAGTCTTGTGGACTCAACATTGAGTTCAGTAACTGCACTCTCCAGCCTTGTGGACTCGACATTGTGTTCAGTAACTGCACTCTACAGCCTTGTGGACTGAACATTGAGTTCAGTAACTGCACTCTACAGCCTTGTGGACTCGACATCGAGTTCAGTAACTGCACTCTACAGCCTTGTGGACTGAACATTGAGTTCAGTAACTGCACTCTACAGCCTTGTGGACTCGACATCGAGTTCAGTAACTGCACTCTACAGCCTTGTGGACTGAACATTGAGTTCAGTAACTGCACTCGACAGCCTTGTGGACTGAACATTGAGTTCAGTATCTGCACTCTACAGTCTTGTGGACTGAACATTGAGTTCAGTAACTGCACTCTACAGCCTTGTGGACTCGACATTGAGTTCAGTAACTGCACTCTACAGCCTTGTGGACTGAACATTGAGTTCAGTAACTGCACTCTACAGCCTTGTGGACTGAACATTGAGTTCAGTATCTGCACTCTGCAGCCTTGTGGACTGAACATTGAGTTCAGTAACTGCACTCTACAGCCTTGTGGACTCGACATTGAGTTCAGTAACTGCACTCTACAGCCTTGTGGACTGAACATTGAGTTCAGTAACTGCACTCTGCAGCCTTGTGGACTGAACATTGAGTTCAGTAACTGCACTCTACAGTCTTGTGGACTGAACATTGAGTTAAGTAACTGCACTCTACAGCCTTGTGGACTGAACATTGAGTTCAGTATCTGCACTCGACAGTCTTGTGGACTGAACATTGAGTTCAGTAACTGCACTCTACAGTCTTATGGACTCGACATTGAGTTCAGTAACTGCACTCTACAGTCTTGTGGAATCAACATTGAGTTCAGTAACTGCACTCTACAGCCTTGTGGACTGAACATTGAGTTAAGTAACTGCACTCTACAGCCTTGTGGACTGAACATTGAGTTCAGTAACTGCACTCTACAGCCTTGTGGACTGAACATTGAGTTCAGTAACTGCACTCTACAGCCTTGTGGACTCGACATTGAGTTAAGGAACTGCACTCTACAGTCTTGTGGACTGAACATTGAGTTCAGTAACTGCACTCTCCAGTCTTATGGACTCGACATTGAGTTCAGTAACTGCACTCTACAGTCTTGTGGAATCAACATTGAGTTCAGTAACTGCACTCAACAGTCTTGTGGAATCAACACTGAGTTCAGGAACTGCACTCTACAGTCTTGTGGAATCAACATTGAGTTCAGTAACTGCACTCTACAGTCTTGTGGACTGAACATTGAGTTCAGTAACTGCACTCTACAGTCTTGTGGACTCGACATTGAGTTCAGTAACGGCACTCTGCAGCCTTGTGGACTGAACATTGAGTTCAGTAACTGCACTCTACAGCCTTGTGGACTGAACATTGAGTTCAGTAACTGCACTCTACAGTCTTGTGGACTCAACATTGAGTTCAGTAACTGCACTCTCCAGCCTTGTGGACTGAACATTGAGTTCAGTAACTGCACTCTACAGTCTTGTGGACTCAACATTGAGTTCAGTAACTGCACTCTCCAGCCTTGTGGACTCGACATTGTGTTCAGTAACTGCACTCTACAGCCTTGTGGACTGAACATTGAGTTCAGTAACTGCACTCTACAGCCTTGTGGACTCGACATCGAGTTCAGTAACTGCACTCTACAGCCTTGTGGACTGAACATTGAGTTCAGTAACTGCACTCTACAGCCTTGTGGACTCGACATCGAGTTCAGTAACTGCACTCTACAGCCTTGTGGACTGAACATTGAGTTCAGTAACTGCACTCGACAGCCTTGTGGACTGAATATTGAGTTCAGTATCTGCACTCTACAGTCTTGTGGACTGAACATTGAGTTCAGTAACTGCACTCTACAGCCTTGTGGACTCGACATTGAGTTCAGTAACTGCACTCTACAGCCTTGTGGACTGAACATTGAGTTCAGTAACTGCACTCTACAGCCTTGAGGACTCGACATTGAGTTCAGTAACTGCACTCTACAGTCTTGTGGACTCAACATTGAGTTCAGTAACTGCACTCTACAGCCTTGTGGACTCGACATCGAGTTCAGTAACTGCACTCGACAGTCTTGTTGACTCGACATTGAGTTCAGTAACTGCACTCTACAGTCTTGTGGACTCGACATTGAGTTCAGTAACTGCACTCTACAGCCTTGTGGACTCGACATCGAGTTCAGTAACTGCACTCTACAGCCTTGTGGACTCGACATTGAGTTCAGTAACTGCACTCTACAGTCTTGTGGACTCAACATTGAGTTCAGTAACTGCACTCTACAGCCTTGTGGACTGAACATTGAGTTCAGTAACTGCACTCTACAGTCTTGTGGACTCGACATTGAGTTCAGTAACTGCACTCTACAGTCTTGTGGACTCGACATTGAGTTCAGTAACTGCACTCTACAGCCTTGTGGACTGAACATTGAGTTCAGTAACTGCACTCTACAGCCTTGTGGACTGAACATTGAGTTCAGTAACTGCACTCTACA
The DNA here is from genome assembly GCF_036365525.1 of Heterodontus francisci. Taxonomy (NCBI): domain Eukaryota; kingdom Metazoa; phylum Chordata; class Chondrichthyes; order Heterodontiformes; family Heterodontidae; genus Heterodontus; species Heterodontus francisci. Next base: position 1,114,860 of record NC_090415.1, read on the forward strand.
GCCTTGTGGACTGAACATTGAGTACAGTAACTGCATTCTACAGTCTTGTGGACTGAACATTGAGTTCAGTAACTGCACTCTACAGTCTTGTGGACTCGACATTGAGTTCAGTAACTGCACTCTACAGTCTTGTGGACTCGACATTGAGTTCAGTAACTGCACTCTGCAGTCTTGTGGACTGAACATTGAGTTCAGTAACTGCACTCTACAGCCTTGTGGACTGAACATTGAGTTCAGTAACTGCACTCTACAGCCTTGTGGACTGAACATTGAGTTCAGTAACTGCACTCTACAGCCTTGTGGACTGAACATTGAGTACAGTAACTGCACTCTACAGCCTTGTGGACTGAACATTGAGTTCAGTAACTGCACTCTACAGCCTTGTGGACTGAACATTGAGTTCAGTAACTGCACTCTACAGTCTTGTGGACTCGACATTGAGTTCAGTAACTGCACTCTACAGTCTTGTGGACTCGACATTGAGTTCAGTAACTGCACTCTACAGCCTTGTGGACTGAACATTGAGTTCAGTAACTGCACTCTACAGCCTTGTGGACTGAACATTGAGTTCAGTAACTGCACTCTACAGCCTTGTGGACTGAACATTGAGTTAAGTAACTGCACTCTACAGCCTTGTGGACTGAACATTGAGTTCAGTAACTGCAATCTACAGACTTGTGGACTGAACATTGAGTTCAGTAACTGCACTCTACAGCCTTGTGGACTCGACATTGAGTTCAGTATCTGCACACTACAGTCTTGTGGACTCGACATTGAGTTTAGTAACTGCACTCTACAGTCTTGTGGACTCGACATTGAGTTCAGTATCTGCACACTACAGCCTTGTGGACTGAACATTGAGTTCAGTAACTGCACTCTACAGCCTTGTGGACTCGACATTGAGTTCAGTAACTGCACTCTCCAGCCTTGTGGACTCGACATTGAGTTCAGTAACTGCACTCTACAGCCTTGTGGACTGAACATTGAGTTCAGTAACTGCACTCTACAGCCTTGTCGACTGAACATTGAGTTCAGTAACTGCACTCTACAGCCTTGTGGACTCGACATTGAGTTCAGTATCTGCACACGACAGCCTTGTGGACTGAACATTGAGTTCAGTAACTGCACTCTACAGCCTTGTGGACTCGACATTGAGTTCAGTAACTGCACTCTACCGTCTTGTGGACTGAACATTGAGTTCAGTAACTGCACTCTACAGCCTTGTGGACTCGACATTGAGTTCAGTAACTGCACTCTACAGCCTTGTCGACTGAACATTGAGTTCAGTAACTGCACTCTACAGCCTTGTGGACTCGACATTGAGTTCAGTAACTGCACTCTACCGTCTTGTGGACTGAACATTGAGTTCAGTAACTGCACTCTGCAGCCTTGTGGACTCGACATTGAGTTCAGTATCTGCACTCTGCAGCCTTGTGGACTGAACATTGAGTTCAGTAACTGCACTCTACAGCCTTGTGGACTCGACATTGAGTTCAGTAACTGCACTCTACAGCCTTGTGGACTGAACATTGAGTTCAGTAACTGCACTCTGCAGCCTTGTGGACTGAACATTGAGTTCAGTAACTGCACTCTACAGTCTTGTGGACTGAACATTGAGTTAAGTAACTGCACTCTACAGCCTTGTGGACTGAACATTGAGTTCAGTATCTGCACTCGACAGTCTTGTGGACTGAACATTGAGTTCAGTAACTGCACTCTACAGTCTTATGGACTCGACATTGAGTTCAGTAACTGCACTCTACAGTCTTGTGGAATCAACATTGAGTTCAGTAACTGCACTCTACAGCCTTGTGGACTGAACATTGAGTTAAGTAACTGCACTCTACAGCCTTGTGGACTGAACATTGAGTTCAGTAACTGCACTCTACAGCCTTGTGGACTGAACATTGAGTTCAGTAACTGCACTCTACAGCCTTGTGGACTCGACATTGAGTTAAGGAACTGCACTCTACAGTCTTGTGGACTGAACATTGAGTTCAGTAACTGCACTCTCCAGTCTTATGGACTCGACATTGAGTTCAGTAACTGCACTCTACAGTCTTGTGGAATCAACATTGAGTTCAGTAACTGCACTCAACAGTCTTGTGGAATCAACACTGAGTTCAGGAACTGCACTCTACAGTCTTGTGGAATCAACATTGAGTTCAGTAACTGCACTCTACAGTCTTGTGGACTGAACATTGAGTTCAGTAACTGCACTCTACAGTCTTGTGGACTCGACATTGAGTTCAGTAACGGCACTCTGCAGCCTTGTGGACTGAACATTGAGTTCAGTAACTGCACTCTACAGCCTTGTGGACTGAACATTGAGTTCAGTAACTGCACTCTACAGTCTTGTGGACTCAACATTGAGTTCAGTAACTGCACTCTCCAGCCTTGTGGACTGAACATTGAGTTCAGTAACTGCACTCTACAGTCTTGTGGACTCAACATTGAGTTCAGTAACTGCACTCTCCAGCCTTGTGGACTCGACATTGTGTTCAGTAACTGCACTCTACAGCCTTGTGGACTGAACATTGAGTTCAGTAACTGCACTCTACAGCCTTGTGGACTCGACATCGAGTTCAGTAACTGCACTCTACAGCCTTGTGGACTGAACATTGAGTTCAGTAACTGCACTCTACAGCCTTGTGGACTCGACATCGAGTTCAGTAACTGCACTCTACAGCCTTGTGGACTGAACATTGAGTTCAGTAACTGCACTCGACAGCCTTGTGGACTGAACATTGAGTTCAGTATCTGCACTCTACAGTCTTGTGGACTGAACATTGAGTTCAGTAACTGCACTCTACAGCCTTGTGGACTCGACATTGAGTTCAGTAACTGCACTCTACAGCCTTGTGGACTGAACATTGAGTTCAGTAACTGCACTCTACAGCCTTGTGGACTCGACATTGAGTTCAGTAACTGCACTCTACAGTCTTGTGGACTCAACATTGAGTTCAGTAACTGCACTCTACAGCCTTGTGGACTCGACATCGAGTTCAGTAACTGCACTCGACAGTCTTGTGGACTCGACATTGAGTTCAGTAACTGCACTCTACAGTCTTGTGGACTCGACATTGAGTTCAGTAACTGCACTCTACAGCCTTGTGGACTCGACATCGAGTTCAGTAACTGCACTCTACAGCCTTGTGGACTCGACATTGAGTTCAGTAACTGCACTCTACAGTCTTGTGGACTCAACATTGAGTTCAGTAACTGCACTCTACAGCCTTGTGGACTGAACATTGAGTTCAGTAACTGCACTCTACAGTCTTGTGGACTCGACATTGAGTTCAGTAACTGCACTCTACAGTCTTGTGGACTTGACATTGAGTTCAGTAACTGCACTCTACAGCCTTGTGGACTGAACATTGAGTTCAGTAACTGCACTCTACAGCCTTGTGGACTGAACATTGAGTTCAGTAACTGCACTCTACAGCCTTGTGGACTGAACATTGAGTACAGTAACTGCACTCTACAGTCTTGTGGACTGAACATTGAGTTCAGTAACTGCACTCTACAGTCTTGTGGACTCGACATTGAGTTCAGTAACTGCACTCTACAGTCTTGTGGACTCGACATTGAGTTCAGTAACTGCACTCTACAGCCTTGTGGACTGAACATTGAGTTCAGTAACTGCACTCTACAGCCTTGTGGACTGAACATTGAGTTCAGTAACTGCACTCTACAGCCTTGTGGACTGAACATTGAGTACAGTAACTGCACTCTACAGTCTTGTGGACTCGACATTGAGTTCAGTAACTGCACTCTGCAGCCTTGTGGACTGAACATTGAGTTCAGTAACTGCACTCTACAGTCTTGTGGACTCGACATTGAGTTCAGTAACTGCACTCTACAGCCTTGTGGACTGAACATTGAGTTCAGTAACTGCACTGTACAGCCTTGTGGACTCGACATTGAGTTCAGTAACTGCACTCTACAGCCTTGTGGACTGAACATTGAGTTCAGTAACTGCACTCTACAGTCTTGTGGACTCGACATTGAGTTCAGTAACTGCACTCTACAGCCTTGTGGATTGAACATTGAGTTCAGTAACTGCACTCTACAGTCTTGTGGACTCGACATTGAGTTCAGAAACTGCACTCTACAGTCTTGTGGACTCGACATTGAGTTCAGTAACTGCACTCTACAGCCTTGTGGACTGAACATTGAGTTCAGTAACTGCACTCCACAGTCTTGTGGACTGAACATTGAGTTCAGTAACTGCACTCTGCAGTCTTGTGGACTCGACATTGAGTTCAGTAACTGCACTCTACAGCCTTGTGGACTGAACATTGAGTTCAGTAACTGCACTCTGCAGCCTTGTGGACTGAACATTGCGTTCAGTAACTGCACTCGACAGTCTTGTGGATTCGACATTGAGTTCAGTAACTGCACTCTACAGCCTTGTGGACTGAACATTGAGTTCAGTAACTGCACTCTACAGCCTTGTGGAATCGACATTGTGTTCAGTAACTGCACTCTACAGCCTTGTGGACTGAACATTGAGTTCAGTAACTGCACTCTACAGCCTTGTGGACTGAACATTGAGTTCAGTAACTGCACTCGACAGTCTTGTGGACTCGACATTGAGTTCAGTAACTGCACTCCACAGCCTTGTCGACTGAACATTGAGTTCAGTAACTGCACTCTACAGCCTTGTGGACTGAACATTGAGTTCAGTAACTGCACTCTACAGGCTTGTGGACTGAACATTGAGTACAGTAACTGCACTCTACAGTCTTGTGGACTGAACATTGAGTTCAGTAACTGCACTCTACAGTCTTGTGGACTCGACATTGAGTTCAGTAACTGCACTCTACAGTCTTGTGGACTCGACATTGAGTTCAGTAACTGCACTCTACAGCCTTGTGGACTGAACATTGAGTTCAGTAACTGCACTCTACAGCCTTGTGGACTGAACATTGAGTTCAGTAACTGCACTCTACAGCCTTGTGGACTGAACATTGAGTACAGTAACTGCACTCTACAGTCTTGTGGACTCGACATTGAGTTCAGTAACTGCACTCTGCAGCCTTGTGGACTGAACATTGAGTTCAGTAACTGCACTCTAGTCTTGTGGACTCGACATTGAGTTCAGTAACTGCACTCTACAGCCTTGTGGACTGAACATTGAGTTCAGTAACTGCACTGTACAGCCTTGTGGACTCGACATTGAGTTCAGTAACTGCACTCTACAGCCTTGTGGACTGAACATTGAGTTCAGTAACTGCACTCTACAGTCTTGTGGACTCGACATTGAGTTCAGTAACTGCACTCTACAGCCTTGTGGATTGAACATTGAGTTCAGTAACTGCACTCTACAGTCTTGTGGACTCGACATTGAGTTCAGAAACTGCACTCTACAGCCTTGTGGACTGAACATTGAGTTCAGTAACTGCACTCGACAGTCTTGTGGACTCGACATTGAGTTCAGTAACTGCACTCCACAGCCTTGTCGACTGAACATTGAGTTCAGTAACTGCACACTACAGCCTTGTGGACTGAACATTGAGTTCAGTAACTGCACTCTACAGCCTTGTGGACTGAACATTGAGTTCAGTAACTGCACTCTACAGTCTTGTGGACTGAACATTGAGTTAAGTAACTGCACTCTACAGCCTTGTGGACTGAACATTGAGTTCAGTAACTGCACTCGACAGTCTTGTGGACTGAACATTGAGTTCAGTAACTGCACTCTACAGTCTTATGGACTCGACATTGAGTTCAGTAACTGCACTCTACAGTCTTGTGGAATCAACATTGAGTTCAGTAACTGCACTCTACAGCCTTGTGGACTGAACATTGAGTTAAGTAACTGCACTCTACAGCCTTGTGGACTGAACATTGAGTTCAGTAACTGCACTCTACAGCCTTGTGGACTGAACATTGAGTTCAGTAACTGCACTCTACAGCCTTGTGGACTCGACATTGAGTTAAGGAACTGCACTCTACAGTCTTGTGGACTGAACATTGAGTTCAGTAACTGCACTCTCCAGTCTTATGGACTCGACATTGAGTTCAGTAACTGCACTCTACAGCCTTGTGGACTGAACATTGAGTTCAGTAACTGCACTCTGCAGCCTTGTGGACTGAACATTGCGTTCAGTAACTGCACTCGACAGTCTTGTGGATTCGACATTGAGTTCAGTAACTGCACTCTACAGCCTTGTGGACTGAACATTGAGTTCAGTAACTGCACTCTACAGCCTTGTGGAATCGACCTTGTGTTCAGTAACTGCACTCTACAGCCTTGTGGACTGAACATTGAGTTCAGTAACTGCACTCTACAGCCTTGTGGACTGAACATTGAGTTCAGTAACTGCACTCGACAGTCTTGTGGACTCGACATTGAGTTCAGTAACTGCACTCCACAGCCTTGTCGACTGAACATTGAGTTCAGTAACTGCACACTACAGCCTTGTGGACTGAACATTGAGTTCAGTAACTGCACTCTACAGCCTTGTGGACTGAACATTGAGTTCAGTAACTGCACTCTACAGTCTTGTGGACTGAACATTGAGTTAAGTAACTGCACTCTACAGCCTTGTGGACTGAACATTGAGTTCAGTAACTGCACTCGACAGTCTTGTGGACTGAACATTGAGTTCAGTAACTGCACTCTACAGTCTTATGGACTCGACATTGAGTTCAGTAACTGCACTCTACAGTCTTGTGGAATCAACATTGAGTTCAGTAACTGCACTCTACAGCCTTGTGGACTGAACACTGAGTTAAGTAACTGCACTCTACAGCCTTGTGGACTGAACATTGAGTTCAGTAACTGCACTCTACAGCCTTGTGGACTGAACATTGAGTTCAGTAACTGCACTCTACAGCCTTGTGGACTCGACATTGAGTTAAGGAACTGCACTCTACAGTCTTGTGGACTGAACATTGAGTTCAGTAACTGCACTCTCCAGTCTTATGGACTCGACATTGAGTTCAGTAACTGCACTCTACAGTCTTGTGGAATCAACATTGAGTTCAGTAACTGCACTCAACAGTCTTGTGAAATCAACACTGAGTTCAGGAACTGCACTCTACAGTCTTGTGGAATCAACATTGAGTTCAGTAACTGCACTCTACAGTCTTGTGGACTGAACATTGAGTTCAGTAACTGCACTCTACAATCTTGTGGACTCGACATTGAGTTCAGTAACGGCACTCTGCAGCCTTGTGGACTGAACATTGAGTTAAGTAACTGCACTCTACAGCCTTGTGGACTGAACATTGAGTTCAGTAACTGCACTCTACAGTCTTGTGGACTCAACATTGAGTTCAGTAACTGCACTCTCCAGCCTTGTGGACTGAACATTGAGTTCAGTAACTGCACTCTACAGTCTTGTGGACTCAACATTGAGTTCAGTAACTGCACTCTCCAGCCTTGTGGACTCGACATTGTGTTCAGTAACTGCACTCTACAGCCTTGTGGACTGAACATTGAGTTCAGTAACTGCACTCTACAGCCTTGTGGACTCAACATTGAGTTCAGTAACTGCACACTACAGCCTTGTGGACTCGACATCGAGTTCAGTAACTGCACTCTACAGCCTTGTGGACTGAACATTGAGTTCAGTAACTGCACTCGACAGCCTTGTGGACTGAACATTGAGTTCAGTAACTGCACTCTACAGCCTTGTGGACTCGACATTAAGTTCAGTAACTGCACTCTACAGCCTTGTGGACTGAACATTGAGTTCAGTAACTGCACTCTACAGCCTTGTGGACTCGACATTGAGTTCAGTAACTGCACTCTACAGTCTTGTGGACTCAACATTGAGTTCAGTAACTGCACTCTACAGCCTTGTGGACTCGACATCGAGTTCAGTAACTGCACTCGACAGTCTTGTGGACTCGACATTGAGTTCAGTAACTGCACTCTACAGTCTTGTGGACTCGACATTGAGTTCAGTAACTGCACTCTACAGCCTTGTGGACTCGACATCGAGTTCAGTAACTGCACTCTACAGCCTTGTGGACTCGACATTGAGTTCAGTAACTGCACTCTACAGTCTTGTGGACTCAACATTGAGTTCAGTAACTGCACTCTACAGCCTTGTGGACTGAACATTGAGTTCAGTAACTGCACCCTACAGTCTTGTGGACTCGACATTGAGTTCAGTAACTGCACTCTACAGTCTTGTGGACTCGACATTGAGTTCAGTAACTGCACTCTACAGCCTTGTGGACTGAACATTGAGTTCAGTAACTGCACTCTACAGCCTTGTGGACTGAACATTGAGTTCAGTAACTGCACTCTGCAGCCTTGTGGACTGAACATTGAGTACAGTAACTGCACTCTACAGTCTTGTGGACTGAACATTGAGTTCAGTAACTGCACTCTACAGCCTTGTGGACTCAACATTGAGTTCAGTAACTGCACTCTACAGCCTTGTGGACTCGACATCGAGTTCAGTAACTGCACTCTACAGCCTTGTGGACTGAACATTGAGTTCAGTAACTGCACTCGACAGCCTTGTGGACTGAACATTGAGTTCAGTATCTGCACTCTACAGTCTTGTGGACTGAACATTGAGTTCAGTAACTGCACTCTACAGCCTTGTGGACTCGACATTGAGTTCAGTAACTGCACTCTACAGCCTTGTGGACTGAACATTGAGTTCAGTAACTGCACTCTACAGCCTTGTGGACTCGACATTGAGTTCAGTAACTGCACTCTACAGTCTTGTGGACTCAACATTGAGTTCAGTAACTGCACTCTACAGCCTTGTGGACTCGACATCGAGTTCAGTAACTGCACTCGACAGTCTTGTGGACTCGACATTGAGTTCAGTAACTGCACTCTACAGTCTTGTGGACTCGACATTGAGTTCAGTAACTGCACTCTACAGCCTTGTGGACTGAACATTGAGTACAGTAACTGCACTCTACAGTCTTGTGGACTCGACATTGAGTTCAGTAACTGCACTCTGCAGCCTTGTGGACTGAACATTGAGTTCAGTAACTGCACTCTAGTCTTGTGGACTCGACATTGAGTTCAGTAACTGCACTCTACAGCCTTGTGGACTGAACATTGAGTTCAGTAACTGCACTGTACAGCCTTGTGGACTCGACATTGAGTTCAGTAACTGCACTCTACAGCCTTGTGGACTGAACATTGAGTTCAGTAACTGCACTCTACAGTCTTGTGGACTAGACATTGAGTTCAGTAACTGCACTCTACAGCCTTGTGGATTGAACATTGAGTTCAGTAACTGCACTCTACAGTCTTGTGGACTCGACATTGAGTTCAGAAACTGCACTCTACAGTCTTGTGGACTCGACATTGAGTTCAGTAACTGCACTCTACAGCCTTGTGGACTGAACATTGAGTTCAGTAACTGCACTCCACAGTCTTGTGGACTGAACATTGAGTTCAGTAACTGCACTCTGCAGTCTTGTGGACTCGACATTGAGTTCAGTAACTGCACTCTACAGCCTTGTGGACTGAACATTGAGTTCAGTAACTGCACTCTGCAGCCTTGTGGACTGAACATTGCGTTCAGTAACTGCACTCGACAGTCTTGTGGATTCGACATTGAGTTCAGTAACTGCACTCTACAGCCTTGTGGACTGAACATTGAGTTCAGTAACTGCACTCTACAGCCTTGTGGAATCGACATTGTGTTCAGTAACTGCACTCTACAGCCTTGTGGACTGAACATTGAGTTCAGTAACTGCACTCTACAGCCTTGTGGACTGAACATTGAGTTCAGTAACTGCACTCGACAGTCTTGTGGACTCGACATTGAGTTCAGTAACTGCACTCCACAGCCTTGTCGACTGAACATTGAGTTCAGTAACTGCACACTACAGCCTTGTGGACTGAACATTGAGTTCAGTAACTGCACTCTACAGCCTTGTGGACTGAACATTGAGTTCAGTAACTGCACTCTACAGTCTTGTGGACTGAACATTGAGTTAAGTAACTGCACTCTACAGCCTTGTGGACTGAACATTGAGTTCAGTAACTGCACTCGACAGTCTTGTGGACTGAACATTGAGTTCAGTAACTGCACTCTACAGTCTTATGGACTCGACATTGAGTTCAGTAACTGCACTCTACAGTCTTGTGGAATCAACATTGAGTTCAGTAACTGCACTCTACAGCCTTGTGGACTGAACATTGAGTTAAGTAACTGCACTCTACAGCCTTGTGGACTGAACATTGAGTTCAGTAACTGCACTCTACAGCCTTGTGGACTGAACATTGAGTTCAGTAACTGCACTCTACAGCCTTGTGGACTCGACATTGAGTTAAGGAACTGCACTCTACAGTCTTGTGGACTGAACATTGAGTTCAGTAACTGCACTCTCCAGTCTTATGGACTCGACATTGAGTTCAGTAACTGCACTCTACAGTCTTGTGGAATCAACATTGAGTTCAGTAACTGCACTCAACAGTCTTGTGAAATCAACACTGAGTTCAGGAACTGCACTCTACAGTCTTGTGGAATCAACATTGAGTTCAGTAACTGCACTCTACAGTCTTGTGGACTGAACATTGAGTTCAGTAACTGCACTCTACAATCTTGTGGACTCGACATTGAGTTCAGTAACGGCACTCTGCAGCCTTGTGGACTGAACATTGAGTTAAGTAACTGCACTCTACAGCCTTGTGGACTGAACATTGAGTTCAGTAACTGCACTCTACAGTCTTGTGGACTCAACATTGAGTTCAGTAACTGCACTCTCCAGCCTTGTGGACTGAACATTGAGTTCAGTAACTGCACTCTACAGTCTTGTGGACTCAACATTGAGTTCAGTAACTGCACTCTCCAGCCTTGTGGACTCGACATTGTGTTCAGTAACTGCACTCTACAGCCTTGTGGACTGAACATTGAGTTCAGTAACTGCACTCTACAGCCTTGTGGACTCAACATTGAGTTCAGTAACTGCACACTACAGCCTTGTGGACTCGACATCGAGTTCAGTAACTGCACTCTACAGCCTTGTGGACTGAACATTGAGTTCAGTAACTGCACTCGACAGCCTTGTGGACTGAACATTGAGTTCAGTAACTGCACTCTACAGCCTTGTGGACTCGACATTGAGTTCAGTAACTGCACTCTACAGCCTTGTGGACTGAACATTGAGTTCAGTAACTGCACTCTACAGCCTTGTGGACTCGACATTGAGTTCAGTAACTGCACTCTACAGTCTTGTGGACTCAACATTGAGTTCAGTAACTGCACTCTACAGCCTTGTGGACTCGACATCGAGTTCAGTAACTGCACTCGACAGTCTTGTGGACTCGACATTGAGTTCAGTAACTGCACTCTACAGTCTTGTGGACTCGACATTGAGTTCAGTAACTGCACTCTACAGCCTTGTGGACTCGACATCGAGTTCAGTAACTGCACTCTACAGCCTTGTGGACTCGACATTGAGTTCAGTAACTGCACTCTACAGTCTTGTGGACTCAACATTGAGTTCAGTAACTGCACTCTACAGCCTTGTGGACTGAACATTGAGTTCAGTAACTGCACCCTACAGTCTTGTGGACTCGACATTGAGTTCAGTAACTGCACTCTACAGTCTTGTGGACTCGACATTGAGTTCAGTAACTGCACTCTACAGCCTTGTGGACTGAACATTGAGTTCAGTAACTGCACTCTACAGCCTTGTGGACTGAACATTGAGTTCAGTAACTGCACTCTGCAGCCTTGTGGACTGAACATTGAGTACAGTAACTGCACTCTACAGTCTTGTGGACTGAACATTGAGTTCAGTAACTGCACTCTACAGCCTTGTGGACTCAACATTGAGTTCAGTAACTGCACTCTACAGCCTTGTGGACTCGACATCGAGTTCAGTAACTGCACTCTACAGCCTTGTGGACTGAACATTGAGTTCAGTAACTGCACTCGACAGCCTTGTGGAGTGAACATTGAGTTCAGTATCTGCACTCTACAGTCTTGTGGACTGAACATTGAGTTCAGTAACTGCACTCTACAGCCTTGTGGACTCGACATTGAGTTCAGTAACTGCACTCTACAGCCTTGTGGACTGAACATTGAGTTCAGTAACTGCACTCTACAGCCTTGTGGACTCGACATTGAGTTCAGTAACTGCACTCTACAGTCTTGTGGACTCAACATTGAGTTCAGTAACTGCACTCTACAGCCTTGTGGACTCGACATCGAGTTCAGTAACTGCACTCGACAGTCTTGTGGACTCGACATTGAGTTCAGTAACTGCACTCTACAGTCTTGTGGACTCGACATTGAGTTCAGTAACTGCACTCTACAGCCTTGTGGACTCGACATCGAGTTCAGTAACTGCACTCTACAGCCTTGTGGACTCGACATTGAGTTCAGTAACTGCACTCTACAGTCTTGTGGACTCAACATTGAGTTCAGTAACTGCACTCTACAGCCTTGTGGACTGAACATTGAGTTCAGTAACTGCACTGTACAGTCTTGTGGACTCGACATTGAGTTCAGTAACTGCACTCTACAGTCTTGTGGACTCGACATTGAGTTCAGTAACTGCACTCTACAGCCTTGTGGACTGAACATTGAGTTCAGTAACTGCACTCTACAGCCTTGTGGACTGAACATTGAGTTCAGTAACTGCACTCTACAGCCTTGTGGACTGAACATTGAGTATAGTAACTGCACTCTACAGTCTTGTGGACTGAACATTGAGTTCAGTAACTGCACTCTACAGTCTTGTGGACTCGACATTGAGTTCAGTAACTGCACTCTACAGTCTTGTGGACTCGACATTGAGTTCAGTAACTGCACTCTACAGCCTTGTGGACTGAACATTGAGTTCAGTAACTGCACTCTACAGCCTTGTGGACTGAACATTGAGTTCAGTAACTGCACTCTACAGCCTTGTGGACTGAACATTGAGTACAGTAACTGCACTCTACAGTCTTGTGGACTCGACATTGAGTTCAGTAACTGCACTCTGCAGCCTTGTGGACTGAACATTGAGTTCAGTAACTGCACTCTACAGTCTTGTGGACTCGACATTGAGTTCAGTAACTGCACTCTACAGCCTTGTGGACTGAACATTGAGTTCAGTAACTGCACTGTACAGCCTTGTGGACTCGACATTGAGTTCAGTAACTGCACTCTACAGCCTTGTGGACTGAACATTGAGTTCAGTAACTGCACTCTACAGTCTTGTGGACTCGACATTGAGTTCAGTAACTGCACTCTACAGCCTTGTGGATTGAACATTGAGTTCAGTAACTGCACTCTACAGTCTTGTGGACTCGACATTGAGTTCAGAAACTGCACTCTACAGTCTTGTGGACTCGACATTGAGTTCAGTAACTGCACTCTACAGCCTTGTGGACTGAACATTGAGTTCAGTAACTGCACTCCACAGTCTTGTGGACTGAACATTGAGTTCAGTAACTGCACTCTGCAGTCTTGTGGACTCGACATTGAGTTCAGTAACTGCACTCTACAGCCTTGTGGACTGAACATTGAGTTCAGTAACTGCACTCTGCAGCCTTGTGGACTGAACATTGCGTTCAGTAACTGCACTCGACAGTCTTGTGGATTCGACATTGAGTTCAGTAACTGCACTCTACAGCCTTGTGGACTGAACATTGAGTTCAGTAACTGCACTCTACAGCCTTGTGGAATCGACATTGTGTTCAGTAACTGCACTCTACAGCCTTGTGGACTGAACATTGAGTTCAGTAACTGCACTCTACAGCCTTGTGGACTGAACATTGAGTTCAGTAACTGCACTCGACAGTCTTGTGGACTCGACATTGAGTTCAGTAACTGCACTCCACAGCCTTGTCGACTGAACATTGAGTTCAGTAACTGCACACTACAGCCTTGTGGACTGAACATTGAGTTCAGTAACTGCACTCTACAGCCTTGTGGACTGAACATTGAGTTCAGTAACTGCACTCTACAGCCTTGTGGACTGAACATTGAGTTCAGTAACTGCACTCTACAGCCTTGTGGACTGAACATTGAGTTCAGTAACTGCACGCTACAGCCTTGTGGACTGAACATTGAGTTCAGTAACTGCACTCTACAGCCTTGTGGACTCGACATTGAGTTCAGTAACTGCACTCTACAGCCTTGTGGACTGAACATTGAGTTCAGTAACTGCACTCTGCAGCCTTGTGGACTGAACATTGAGTTCAGTAACTGCAGTCTGCAGCCTTGTGGACTCGACATTGAGTTCAGTAACTGCACTCTACAGCCTTGTGGACTGAACATTGAGTTCAGTAACTGCACTCTACAGCCTTGTGGACTGAACATTGAGTTCAGTAACTGCACTCTACAGCCTTGTGGACTGAACATTGAGTTCAGTAACTGCACTCTACAGCCTTGTGGACTGAACATTGAGTTCAGTAACTGCACTCTACAGCCTTGTGGACTCGACATTGAGTTCAGTAACTGCACTCTACAGCCTTGTGGACTGAACATTGAGTTCAGTAACTGCACTCTGCAGCCTTGTGGACTGAACATTGAGTTCAGTATCTGCACTCTACAGCCTTGTGGACTCGACATTGAGTTCAGTAACTGCAGTCTACAGTCTTGTGGACTGAACATTGAGTTCAGTAACTGCACTCTGCAGCCTTGTGGACTGAACATTGAGTTCAGTATCTGCACTCTACACCCTTGTGGACTGAACATTGAGTTCAGTAACTGCACTCTACAGTCTTGTGGACTCGACATTGAGTTCAGTAACTGCACTCTGCAGCCTTGTGGACTGAACATTGAGTTCAGTAACTGCACTCTACAGTCTTGTGGACTCGACATTGAGTTCAGTAACTGCACTCTACAGCCTTGTGGACTGAACATTGAGTTCAGTAACTGCACTCTACAGCCTTGTGGACTCGACATTGAGTTCAGTAACTGCACTCTACAGTCTTGTGGACTCGACATTGAGTTCAGTAACTGCACTCTACAGCCTTGTGGACTGAACATTGAGTTCAGTAACTGCACTCTACAGTCTTGTGGACTCGACATTGAGTTCAGAAACTGCACTCTACAGTCTTGTGGACTCGACACTGAGTTCAGTAACTGCACTCTACAGCCTTGTGGACTGAACATTGAGTTCAGTAACTGCACTCCACAGTCTTGTGGACTGAACATTGAGTTCAGTAATTGCACTCTGCAGTCTTGTGGACTCGACATTGAGTTCAGTAACTGCACTCTACAGCCTTGTGGACTGAACATTGAGTTCAGTAACTGCACTCTGCAGCCTTGTGGACTGAACATTGCGTTCAGTAACTGCACTCGACAGTCTTGTGGATTCGACATTGAGTTCAGTAACTGCACTCTACAGCCTTGTGGACTGAACATTGAGTTCAGTAACTGCACTCTACAGCCTTGTGGACTAAACATTGAGTTCAGTAACTGCACTCTACAGCCTTGTGGACTGAACATTGAGTTCAGTAACTGCACTCGACAGTCTTGTGGACTCGACATTGAGTTCAGTAACTGCACTCCACAGCCTTGTCGACTGAACATTGAGTTCAGTAACTGCACACTACAGCCTTGTGGACTGAACATTGAGTTCAGTAACTGCACTCTACAGCCTTGTGGACTGAACATTGAGTTCAGTAACTGCACTCTACAGCCTTGTGGACTGAACATTGAGTTCAGTAACTGCACTCTACAGCCTTGTGCACTGAACATTGAGTTCAGTAACTGCACGCTACAGCCTTGTGGACTGAACATTGAGTTCAGTAACTGCACTCTACAGCCTTGTGGACTCGACATTGAGTTCAGTAACTGCACTCTACAGCCTTGTGGACTGAACATTGAGTTCAGTAACTGCACTCTGCAGCCTTGTGGACTGAACATTGAGTTCAGTAACTGCAGTCTGCAGCCTTGTGGACTCGACATTGAGTTCAGTAACTGCACTCTACAGCCTTGTGGACTGAACATTGAGTTCAGTAACTGCACTCTACAGCCTTGTGGACTGAACATTGAGTTCAGTAACTGCACTCTACAGCCTTGTGGAATGAACATTGAGTTCAGTAACTGCACTCTACAGCCTTGTGGACTGAACATTGAGTTCAGTAACTGCACTCTACAGCCTTGTGGACTCGACATTGAGTTCAGTAACTGCACTCTACAGCCTTGTGGACTGAACATTGCGTTCAGTAACTGCACTCTGCAGCCTTGTGGACTGAACATTGAGTTCAGTAACTGCACTCTACAGTCTTGTGGACTCGACATTGAGTTCAGTAACTGCACTCTTCAGCCTTGTGGACTGAACATTGAGTTCAGTATCTGCACTCTACAGCCTTGTGGACTGAACATTGAGTTCAGTAACTGCACTCTGCAGTCTTGTGGACTGAACATTGAGTTCAGTAACTGCACTCTACAGTCTTGTGGACTCGACATTGAGTTCAGTAACTGCACTCTTCAGCCTTGTGGACTGAACATTGAGTTCAGTATCTGCACTCTACAGCCTTGTGGACTGAACATTGAGTTCAGTAACTGCACTCTACAGTCTTGTGGACTCGACATTGAGTTCAGTAACTGCACTCTACAGCCTTGTGGACTGAACATTGAGTTCAGTAACTGCACTCTACAGTCTTGTGGACTCGACATTGAGTTCAGTAACTGCACTCTACAGTCTTGTGGACTCGACATTGAGTTCAGTAACTGCACTCTACAGCCTTGTGGACTGAACATTGAGTTCAGTAACTGCACTCTACAGTCTTGTGGACTCGACATTGAGTTCAGAAACTGCACTCTACAGTCTTGTGGACTCGACATTGAGTTCAGTAACTGCACTCTCCAGCCTTGTGGACTGAACATTGAGTTCAGTAACTGCACTCCACAGTCTTGTGGACTGAACATTGAGTTCAGTAACTGCACTCTGCAGTCTTGTGGACTCGACATTGAGTTCAGTAACTGCACTCCACAGCCTTGTGGACTGAACATTGAGTTCAGTAACTGCACTCTACAGCCTTGTGGTCTGAACATTGAGTTCAGTAACTGCACTCGACAGTCTTGTGGACTGAACATTGAGTTCAGTAACTGCACTCTACAGCCTTGTGGAATCGACATTGTGTTCAGTAACTGCACTCTACAGCCTTGTGGACTGAACAATGAGTTCAGTAACTGCACTCTACAGCCTTGTGGACTGAACATTGAGTTCAGTAACTGCACTCTACAGCCTTGTGGACTGAACATTGAGTTCAGTAACTGCACTCGACAGTCTTGTGGACTCGACATTGAGTTCAGCAACTGCACTCTACAGCCTTGTGGACTGAACATTGAGTTCAGTAACTGCACTCCACAGCCTTGTCAACTGAACATTGAGTTCAGTAACTGCACACTACAGCCTTGTGGACTGAACATTGAGTTCAGTAACTGCACTCTACAGCCTTGTGGACTCAACATTGAGTTCAGTAACTGCACTCAACAGCCTTGTGGACTGAACATTGAGTTCAGTAACTGCACTCAACAGCCTTGTGGACTGAACATTGAGTTCAGTAACTGCACTCAACAGCCTTGTGGACTCAACATTGAGTTCAGTAACTGCACTCAACAGCCTTGTGGACTGAACATTGAGTTCAGTAACTGCACTCTACAGCATTGTGGACTGAACATTGAGTTCAGTAACTGCACTCAACAGCCTTGTGGACTGAACACTGAGTTCAGTAACTGCACTCTACAGCCTTGTGGACTCGACATTGAGTTCAGTAACTGCACTCTGCAGCCTTGTGGACTGAACATTGAGTTCAGTAACTGCACTCAACAGCCTTGTGGACTCGACATTGAGTTCAGTAACTGCACTCAACAGCCTTGTGGACTCGACATTGAGTTCATTAACTGCACTCTGCAGCCTTGTGGACTCGACATTGAGTTCAGTAACTGTACTCAACAGCCTTGTGGACTGAACATTGAGTTCAGTAACTGCACTCTACAGCCTTGTGGACTCGACATTGAGTTCAGTAACTGCACTCTACAGCCTTGTGGACTCGACATTGAGTTCAGTAACTGCACTCAACAGCCTTGTGGACTGAACATTGAGTTCAGTAACTGCACTCTACAGTCTTGTGGACTCGACATTGAGTTCAGTAACTGCACTCTGCAGCCTTGTGGACTCGACATTGAGTTCAGTAACTGCACTCTACAGCCTTGTGGACTCGACATTGAGTTCAGTAACTGCACTCAACAGCCTTGTGGACTGAACATTGAGTTCAGTAACTGCACTCTACAGTCTTGTGGACTCGACATTGAGTTCAGTAACTGCACTCTGCAGCCTTGTGGACTCGACATTGAGTTCAGTAACTGCACTCTGCAGCCTTGTGGACTCGACATTGAGTTCAGTAACTGCACTCTACAGCCTTGTGGACTGAACATTGAGTTCAGTAACTGCACTCTACAGCCTTGTGGACTGAACATTGAGTTCAGTATCTGCACTCTGCAGCCTTGTGGACTCGACATTGAGTTCAGTAACTGCACTCAACAGCCTTGTGGACTGAACATTGAGTTCAGTAACTGCACTCAACAGCCTTGTGGACTGAACATTGAGTTCAGTAACTGCACTCTACAGCCTTGTGGACTCGACATTGAGTTCAGTAACTGCACTCTGCAGCCTTGTGGACTGAACATTGAGTTCAGTCTAATTCTAATGCACTCTACAGCCTTGTGGACTCAACATTGAGTTCAGTAACTGCACTCTGCAGCCTTGTGGACTGAACATTGAGTTCAGTAACTGCACTCTGCAGCCTTGTGGACTGAACATTGAGTTCAGTAACTGCACTCTACAGCCTTGTGGACTGAACATTGAGTTCAGTAACTGCACTCTACAGCCTTGTGGACTCGACATTGAGTTCAGTAACTGCACTCTGCAGCCTTGTGGACTCGACATTGAGTTCAGTAACGGCACTCTGCAGCCTTGTGGACTCGACATTGAGTTCAGTAACTGCACTCAACAGCCTTGTGGACTGAACATTGAGTTCAGTAACTGCACTCTACAGCATTGTGGACTGAACATTGAGTTCAGTAACTGCACTCAACAGCCTTGTGGACTGAACACTGAGTTCAGTAACTGCACTCTACAGCCTTGTGGACTCGACATTGAGTTCAGTAACTGCACTCTGCAGCCTTGTGGACTGAACATTGAGTTCAGTAACTGCACTCTACAGCCTTGTGGACTCGACATCGAGTTCAGTAACTGCACTCTGCAGCCTTGTGGACTCGACATTGAGTTCAGTAACTGCACTCAAAAGCCTTGTGGACTCGACATTGAGTTCAGTAACTGCACTCAACAGCCTTGTGGACTCGACATTGAGTTCAGTAACTGCACTCTGCAGCCTTGTGGACTCGACATTGAGTTCAGTAACGGCACTCTGCAGCCTTGTGGACTCGACATTGAGTTCAGTAACGGCACTCTACAGCCTTGTGGACTGAACATTGAGTTCAGTAACTGCACTCAACAGCCTTGTGGACTGAACATTGAGTTCAGTAACTGCACTCAACAGCCTTGTGGACTGAACATTGAGTTCAGTAACTGCACTCTACAGCGTTGTGGACTCGACATTGAGTTCAGTAACTGCACTCTACAGCCTTGTGGACTCGACATTGAGTTCAGTAACTGCACTCAACAGCCTTGTGGACTGAACATTGAGTTCAGTAACTGCACTCTACAGTCTTGTGGACTCGACATTGAGTTCAGTAACTGCACTCTGCAGCCTTGTGGACTCGACATTGAGTTCAGTAACTGCACTCTACAGCCTTGTGGACTCGACATTGAGTTCAGTAACTGCACTCAACAGCCTTGTGGACTGAACATTGAGTTCAGTAACTGCACTCTACAGTCTTGTGGACTCGACATTGAGTTCAGTAACTGCACTCTGCAGCCTTGTGGACTCGACATTGAGTTCAGTAACTGCACTCTACAGCCTTGTGGACTGAACATTGAGTTCAGTAACTGCACTCAACAGCCTTGTGGACTGAACATTGAGTTCAGTAACTGCACTCTACAGCCTTGTGGACTCGACATTGAGTTCAGTAACTGCATTCTGCAGCCTTGTGGACTGAACATTGAGTTCAGTCTAATTCTAATGCACTCTACAGCCTTGTGGACTCAACATTGAGTTCAGTAACTGCACTCTGCAGCCTTGTGGACTGAACATTGAGTTCAGGAACTGCACTCTGCAGCCTTGTGGACTGAACATTGAGTTCAGTAACTGCACTCTACAGCCTTGTGGACTGAACATTGAGTTCAGTAACTGCACTCTACAGCCTTGTGGACTCGACATTGAGTTCAGTAACTGCACTCTGCAGCCTTGTGGACTCGACATTGAGTTCAGTAACTGCACTCTACAGCCTTGTGGACTCGACATTGAGTTCAGTAACTGCACTCAACAGCCTTGTGGACTGAACATTGAGTTCAGTAACTGCACTCTACCGTCTTGTGGACTCGACATTGAGTTCAGTAACGGCACTCTGCAGCCTTGTGGACTCGACATTGAGTTCAGTAACTGCACTCTGCAGCCTTGTGGACTCGACATTGAGTTCAGTAACTGCACTCAACAGCCTTGTGGACTGAACATTGAGTTCAGTAACTGCACTCTACAGCCTTGTGGACTCGACATTGAGTTCAGTAACTGCACTCTGCAGCCTTGTGGACTGAACATTGAGTTCATTAACTGCACTCAACAGCTTTGTGGACTGAACATTGAGTTCAGTAACTGCACTCTAGAGTCTTGTGGACTGAACATTGAGTACAGTAACTGCACTCTACAGTCTTGTGGACTGAACATTGAGTTCAGTAACTGCACTCTACAGCCTTGTGGACTCAACATTGAGTTCAGTAACTGCACTCAACAGCCTTGTGGACTGAACATTGAGTTCAGTAACTGCACTCAACAGCCTTGTGGACTGAACATTGAGTTCAGTAACTGCACTCTGCAGCCTTGTGGACTGAACATTGAGTTCAGTAACTGCACTCTACAGCCTTGTGGACTCGACATTGAGTTCAGTAACTGCACTCTACAGCCTTGTGGACTCGACATTGAGTTCAGTAACTGCACTCTACAGCCTTGTGGACTGAACGTTGAGTTCAGTATCTGCACTCTGCAGCCTTGTGGACTGAACATTGAGTTCAGTAACTGCACTCTACAGCCTTGTGGACTGAACGTTGAGTTCAGTATCTGCACTCTCCAGCCTTGTGGACTGAACATTGAGTTCAGTGACTGCACTCTACAGCCTTGTGGACTCAACATTGAGTTCAGTAACTGCACTCAACAGCCTTGTGGACTGAACATTGAGTTCAGTAACTGCACTCTACAGCCTTGTGGACTCAACATTGAGTTCAGTATCTGCACTCTACAGCCTTGTGGACTCGACATTGAGTTCAGTATCTGCACACTGCAGCCTTGTGGACTCAACTTTGAGTTCAGTAACTGCACTCTACAGCCTTGTGGACTGAACATTGAGTTCAGTAACTGCACTCTACAGCCTTGTGGACTCGACATTGAGTTCAGTAACTGCACTCTACAGCCTTGTGGACTCGACATTGAGTTCAGTATCTGCACACTACAGTCTTGTGGACTCAACATTGAGTTCAGTAACTGCACTCTACAGTCTTGTGGACTCGACATTGAGTTCAGTATCTGCACACTACAGCCTTGTGGACTGAACATTGAGTTCAGTAACTGCACTCTACAGCCTTGTGGACTCGACATTGAGTTCAGTAACTGCACTCTCCAGCCTTGTGGACTCGACATTGAGTTCAGTAACTGCACTCTACAGCCTTGTCGACTGAACATTGAGTTCAGTAACTGCACTCTACAGCCTTGTGGACTCGACATTGAGTTCAGTATCTGCACACTACAGCCTTGTGCACTGAACATTGAGTTCAGTAACTGCACTCTACAGCCTTGTGGACTCGACATTGAGTTCAGTAACTGCACTCTACCGTCTTGTGGACTGAACATTGAGTTCAGTAACTGCACTCTACAGCCTTGTGGACTCGACATTGAGTTCAGTAACTGCACTCTACCGTCTTGTGGACTGAACATTGAGTTCAGTAACTGCACTCTACAGCCTTGTGGACTGAACATTGAGTTCAGTAACTGCACTCTACCGTCTTGTGGAGTGAACATTGAGTTCAGTAACTGCACTCTACAGTCTTGTGGACTCAACATTGAGTTCAGTAACTGCACTCTACAGCCTTGTGGACTCAACATTGAGTTCAGTAACTGCACTCTACAGCCTTGTCGACTGAACATTGAGTTCAGTAACTGCACTCCACAGCCTTGTGGACTGAACATTGAGTTCAGTAACTGCACTCTACAGCCTTGTGGACTCGACATTGAGTTCAGTATCTGCACACTACAGCCTTGTGGACTGAACATTGAGTTCAGTAACTGCACTCTGCAGCCTTGTCGACTGAACATTGAGTTCAGTAACTGCACTCTACACACTTGTGGACTCAACATTGAGTTCAGTAACTGCACTCTACAGCCTTGTGGACTCGACATTGAGTTCAGTAACTGCACTCTACAGCCTTGTGGACTCGACATTGAGTTCAGTATCTGCACTCTACAGTCTTGTGGACTGAACATTGAGTTCAGTAACTGCACTGTACAGCCTTGTGGACTCGACATTGAGTTCAGTAACTGCACTCTACAGCCTTGTGGACTGAACATTGAGTTCAGTAACTGCACTCTACAGTCTTGTGGACTCAACATTGAGTTCAGTAACTGCACTCTCCAGCCTTGTGGACTCAACATTGAGTTCAGTAACTGCACTCTCCAGCCTTGTGGACTCAACATTGAGTTCAGTAACTGCACTCTACAGCCTTGTGGACTCAACATTGAGTTCTGTGACTGCACTCTACAGCCTTGTGGACTCGACATTGAGTTCAGTAACTGCACTCTCCAGCCTTGTGGACTCAACATTGAGTTCAGTAACTGCACTCTACAGCCTTGTGGACTCGACATTGAGTTCAGTAACTGCACTCTACAGCCTTGTGGACTCAACATTGAGTTCAGTAACTGCACTCTCCAGCCTTGTGGACTCAACATTGAGTTCTGTGACTGCACTCTACAGCCTTGTGGACTTGACATTGAGTTCAGTAACTGCACTCTACAGCCTTGTGGACTTGACATTGAGTTCTGTGACTGCACTCTACAGCCTTGTGGACTTGACATTGAGTTCAGTAACTGCAGTCTACAGTCTTGTGGACTGAACATTGAGTTCAGTAACTGCACTCTACAGCCTTGTGGACTGAACATTGAGTTCAGTATCTGCACTCTGCAGCCTTGTGGACTGAACATTGAGTTCAGTAACTGCACTCTACAGCCTTGTGGACTGAACGTTGAGTTCAGTATCTGCACTCTCCAGCCTTGTGGACTGAACATTGAGTTCAGTGACTGCACTCTACAGCCTTGTGGACTCAACTTTGAGTTCAGTAACTGCACTCTACAGCCTTGTGGACTGAACATTGAGTTCAGTAACTGCACTCTACAGCCTTGTGGACTCGACATTGAGTTCAGTAACTGCACTCTACAGCCTTGTGGACTCGACATTGAGTTCAGTATCTGCACACTACAGTCTTGTGGACTGAACATTGAGTTCAGTAACTGCACTCTACAGTCTTGTGGACTCGACATTGAGTTCAGTATCTGCACACTACAGCCTTGTGGACTGAACATTGAGTTCAGTAACTGCACTCTACAGCCTTGTGGACTCGACATTGAGTTCAGTAACTGCACTCTCCAGCCTTGTGGACTCGACATTGAGTTCAGTAACTGCACTCTACAGCCTTGTCGACTGAACATTGAGTTCAGTAACTGCACTCTACAGCCTTGTGGACTCGACATTGAGTTCAGTATCTGCACACTACAGCCTTGTGGACTGAACATTGAGTTCAGTAACTGCACTCTACAGCCTTGTGGACTCGACATTGAGTTCAGTAACTGCACTCTACCGTCTTGTGGACTGAACATTGAGTTCAGTAACTGCACTCTACAGCCTTGTGGACTCGACATTGAGTTCAGTAACTGCACTCTACAGCCTTGTCGACTGAACATTGAGTTCAGTAACTGCACTCTACAGCCTTGTGGACTCGACATTGAGTTCAGTAACTGCACTCTACCGTCTTCTGGACTGAACATTGAGTTCAGTAACTGCACTCTGCAGCCTTGTGGACTCGACATTGAGTTCAGTATCTGCACTCTACAGCCTTGTGGACTGAACATTGAGTTCAGTAACTGCACTCTACAGCCTTGTGGACTCGACATTGAGTTCAGTAACTGCACTCTACAGCCTTGTGGATTGAACATTGAGTTCAGTAACTGCACTCTGCAGCCTTGTGGACTGAACATTGAGTTCAGTAACTGCACTCTACAGCCTTGTGGACTCGACATTGAGTTCAGTAACTGCACTCTACCGTCTTGTGGACTGAACATTGAGTTCAGTAACTGCACTCTACAGCCTTGTGGACTGAACATTGAGTTCAGTAACTGCACTCTACCGTCTTGTGGAGTAAACATTGAGTTCAGTAACTGCACTCTACAGTCTTGTGGACTCAACATTGAGTTCAGTAACTGCACTCTACAGCCTTGTGGACTCAACATTGAGTTCAGTAACTGCACTCTACAGCCTTGTCGACTGAACATTGAGTTCAGTAACTGCACTCCACAGCCTTGTGGACTGAACATTGAGTTCAGTAACTGCACTCTACAGCCTTGTGGACTCGACATTGAGTTCAGTATCTGCACACTACAGCCTTGTGGACTGAACATTGAGTTCAGTAACTGCACTCTGCAGCCTTGTCGACTGAACATTGAGTTCAGTAACTGCACTCTACAGCCTTGTGGACTCGACATTGAGTTCAGTATCTGCACACTACAGCCTTGTGGACTGAACATTGAGTTCAGTAACTGCACTCTGCAGCCTTGTCGACTGAACATTGAGTTCAGTAACTGCACTCTGCAGCCTTGTGGACTCAACATTGAGTTCAGTAACTGCACTCTACAGCCTTGTGGACTCGACATTGAGTTCAGTAACTGCACTCTACAGCCTTGTGGACTCGACATTGAGTTCAGTATCTGCACTCTACAGTCTTGTGGACTGAACATTGAGTTCAGTAACTGCACTGTACAGCCTTGTGGACTCGACATTGAGTTCAGTAACTGCACTCTACAGCCTTGTGGACTGAACATTGAGTTCAGTAACTGCACTCTACAGTCTTGTGGACTCAACATTGAGTTCAGTAACTGCACTCTCCAGCCTTGTGGACTCAACATTGAGTTCAGTAACTGCACTCTCCAGCCTTGTGGACTCAACATTGAGTTCAGTAACTGCACTCTACAGCCTTGTGGACTCAACATTGAGTTCTGTGACTGCACTCTACAGCCTTGTGGACTCGACATTGAGTTCAGTAACTGCACTCTCCAGCCTTGTGGACTCAACATTGAGTTCAGTAACTGCACTCTACAGCCTTGTGGACTCGACATTGAGTTCAGTAACTGCACTCTACAGCCTTGTGGACTCAACATTGAGTTCAGTAACTGCACTCTCCAGCCTTGTGGACTCAACATTGAGTTCTGTGACTGCACTCTACAGCCTTGTGGACTCGACATTGAGTTCAGTAACTGCACTCTACAGCCTTGTGGACTGAACATTGAGTTCAGTAACTGCACTCTCCAGCCTTGTGGACTGAACATTGAGTTCAGTAACTGCACTCTACAGCCTTGTGGACTTGACATTGAGTTCAGTAACTGCACTCTACAGTCTTGTGGACTTGACATTGAGTTCAGTAACTGCATTCTACAGTCTTGTGGACTTGACATTGAGTTCAGTAACTGCAGTCTACAGTCTTGTGGACTGAACATTGAGTTCAGTAACTGCACTCTACAGCCTTGTGGACTGAACATTGAGTTCAGTAACTGCACTCTACAGCCTTGTGGACTCGACATTGAGTTCAGTAACTGCACTCTACAGCCTTGTGGACTCGACATTGAGTTCAGTATCTGCACTCTACAGTCTTGTGGACTGAACATTGAGTTCAGTAACTGCACTGTACAGCCTTGTGGACTCGACATTGAGTTCAGTAACTGCACTCTACAGCCTTGTGGACTGAACATTGAGTTCAGTAACTGCACTCTACAGTCTTGTGGACTCAACATTGAGTTCAGTAACTGCACTCTCCAGCCTTGTGGACTCAACATTGAGTTCAGTAACTGCACTCTCCAGCCTTGTGGACTCAACATTGAGTTCAGTAACTGCACTCTACAGCCTTGTGGACTCAACATTGAGTTCTGTGACTGCACTCTACAGCCTTGTGGACTCGACATTGAGTTCAGTAACTGCACTCTCCAGCCTTGTGGACTCAACATTGAGTTCAGTAACTGCACTCTACAGCCTTGTGGACTCGACATTGAGTTCAGTAACTGCACTCTACAGCCTTGTGGACTCAACATTGAGTTCAGTAACTGCACTCTCCAGCCTTGTGGACTCAACATTGAGTTCTGTGACTGCACTCTACAGCCTTGTGGACTTGACATTGAGTTCAGTAACTGCACTCTACAGCCTTGTGGACTTGACATTGAGTTCTGTGACTGCACTCTACAGCCTTGTGGACTTGACATTGAGTTCAGTAACTGCAGTCTACAGTCTTGTGGACTGAACATTGAGTTCAGTAACTGCACTCTACAGCCTTGTGGACTGAACATTGAGTTCAGTATCTGCACTCTGCAGCCTTGTGGACTGAACATTGAGTTCAGTAACTGCACTCTACAGCCTTGTGGACTGAACGTTGAGTTCAGTATCTGCACTCTCCAGCCTTGTGGACTGAACATTGAGTTCAGTGACTGCACTCTACAGCCTTGTGGACTCAACTTTGAGTTCAGTAACTGCACTCTACAGCCTTGTGGACTGAACATTGAGTTCAGTAACTGCACTCTACAGCCTTGTGGACTCGACATTGAGTTCAGTAACTGCACTCTCCAGCCTTGTGGACTGAACGTTGAGTTCAGTATCTGCACTCTCCAGCCTTGTGGACTGAACATTGAGTTCAGTGACTGCACTCTACAGCCTTGTGGACTGAACATTGAGTTCAGTAACTGCACTCTACAGCCTTGTGGACTTGACATTGAGTTCAGTAACTGCACTCTCCAGCCTTGTGGACTGAACATTGAGTTCAGTAACGTCACAGCACGACGGGCCATTTATCTTTTTTTTAAGGTTTTATTTTACGTTATTTATTAATCATGTTCCTACTTTTTCATGTTGTGCTTTTGGACAGAACTGTTCAATATTCCGCCATTAACGCTCTCTCTGAACTACTGCTTTGTCTTTCACCACGAGCATTAACACTCGCTTTGCCTTTGTCCCAGGAAAGTTTTGTCATTTAATCTCTCCTGCCCTCTACCCTATCAAACACCTTTCCTTTTGTTCTCTTCTCCACATCACCCCCTTCACTTGCTTAAAACCTAATTCTTTTCTCACCTTTGCCAGTTGCGTTGACGGGTCACTGACCTGAAATGTTCACTCTGCTTCTCTCTCCACAGACGCTGCCAGACCTGCTGCGTATTTCCAGCACTTTCTGTTTTTATTTCAGATTTCCAGCATCTGCACTATTTTGCTTTTATTTTAGATGTCGCATGGTTGCCCTGATTGTCAGTTGTTGTGCGGTCACCCCAATCGTCAGTTGTGTTGTATGGTGACTCTGATTATCAGTTGTTGTTTGATGGTCACCCTCATCGTCAGTTGTTATTGTATGGTCACTGATTGTCACTTGTTGTTATATGCTCACCCTCATTGTCAATTGTTGTTGTATGGTTGCCCTGACCGCCAGTTGTTGCTGTACGCTTACCCTGACCGTCAACTGTTGTTGTATGGTCACCTTGACCGTCAGCTGTTGATGTATGGTCACCCTGACCGTCAGTTGTTGTTGTATAGTTACCCTGACTGTCAGTTGTTGTTGTTGTACAGTTATCCTAATTGCCAGTTGTTGTTGTATGGTCACCCTGACCGCCAATTGTTGTTGTAGAGTCACCCTGACTGTCAGTTGTTGTTGTCTGGTCACCCAGCCCGTCAGTTGTTGCTGTATGGTCACCCTGTCCGTTATTGTATAGTCATCCTGACTGTCAGTTGTTGTTGTATGGTCACCCTGGCCATCAGTTGTTGTTGCATGGATACCCTGTCAGTTGTTGTTGTATGGTCACCCTGACTGTCAGTTGTTTTTGTATGGTCACCCTGTCAGTTGTTGTTCTATGGTTACACTGACCGTCAGTCGTTATTGTATGGCTACCCTGACTGTCCGTTTTTGCTGTTGTATGCTTACCCTGACCGTCAGCTGTTGTCGTTGTATGCTTACCCTGACCGTCAGTTGTTGTTGCTGTTGTATGCTTACCCTGACCGTCAGTTATTGTTGTTGTACGGTTAACCTGACTGTCAGTGGTTGTTGGATGGTCACCGTGACAGTCAGTTGTTGTTGTATGGTCACCCTGACTGTCAGTTGTTGTCATATGGTTACCCTGACCGTCAGTTGTTGTCATATGGTTACCCTGACCGTCAGTTGTTGTCGTATGCTAACCCTGACTCTTAGTTGTTGTTGTTGTATGGTTAACCTGACAGTCAGTTGTTGTTGCATGGTTACCCTGAGCGTCACCTTTTGTTGTATGGTTACCCCGATTGTCAGTTGTTGTATGCTTATCCCGCCCATCAGTTGTTGTTGTATGCTTACCTTGACCGTCGGTTGGTGTTGTATGGTCACGCTGTCAGTTGTTGTTGTATGCTTACCCTGACCATCAGTTGATGTTGTATGCATACCCTGACTGTCAGTTGTTGTTGTTGTATGCTTACACTGACCATCAATTGTTGTTGTTGCATGCTTACCCTGACTGTCAGTTATTGTTGTTGTACCGTTACCCTAATTGTCTGTTGTTGTTGTATGGTTACCCTGACCGCCAGTTGCTGTTGTATGCTTACCCTGACCGTCAGCTGTTGCTGTATGGTCACCCCGACTGTCAGTTGTTGCTGTATAGTTACCCTGACCTTCAATTGTTGTTGTATGCTTACCTTGACCGTCGGTTGGTGTTGTATGGTCACGCTGAATGTCAGTTGTTGTTGTATGCTTACCCTGACCTTCAGTTGTTGTTGTATGCTTACCCTGACTCTCAATTGTTCTTGTTGTACGCTTACACTGACTGTCAGTTGTTGTTGTTGTACAGTTACCCTGACTGTCAGTTGTAGTTGCCTGGTTACACAGACCTTCAGTTGTTGTTGTATGGCTACCCTGACTTCCGTTGTTGTTGTATGCTTACCCTGACCGTCAATTGTTGTTGTTGTACAGTTACCCTAATTGCCAGTTGTTGTTGTCTGGTCACCCAGCCCGTCAGTTGTTGCTATATGGTCACCCTGTCCGTTATTGTATAGTCATCCTGACTGTCAGTTGTTGTTGTATGGTCACCCTGGCCGTCAGTTGTTGTTGCATGGATACCCTGTCAGTTGTTGTTGTATGGTCACCCTGACTGTCAGTTGTTTTTGTATGGTCACCCTGTCAGTTGTTGTTCTATGGTTACACTGACCGTCAGTCGTTATTGTATGGCTACCCTGACTGTCCGTTTTTGCTGTTGTATGCTTACCCTGACCGTCAGCTGTTGTCGTTGTATGCTTACCCTGACCGTCAGTTGTTGTTGCTGTTGTATGCTTACCCTGACCGTCAGTTATTGTTGTTGTACGGTTAACCTGACTGTCAGTGGTTGTTGGATGGTCACCGTGACAGTCAGTTGTTGTTGTATGGTCACCCTGACTATCAGTTGTTGTCATATGGTTACCCTGACTGTCAGTTGTTGTCATATGGTTACCCTGACCGTCAGTTGTTGTCGTATGCTTACTCTGACCGTCAGTTGTCGTCGTATGCTTACTCTGACCGTCAGTTGTTGTCGTATGATCACCCTGACCGTATGTTGTTGTCGTTGGGTCACCCGGCCCATCAGTGTTGTTGTATGGTCACCCTGTCAGTTGTTGTTGTATGGTCACCCTGACTGTCAGTTGTTGTTGTATGGTCACCTTGACTGTCAGTTGTTGTTGTATGGTCACACTGACTGTCAGTTGTTGTTGTATGGTCACACTGACTCAGTTGTTGTTCTATGCTTACCCTGACTGTCAGTTGTTGTTGTATGGTCGCCCTGACTCTCAGTTGTTATTGTATGGTCACCCTGACTGTCAGCTGTTGTTGTTGTATGGTCACCCTGACTGTCAGTTGTTGTTGTATGCTTACCCTGATTGTCAGTTGTTGTTGTATGGTCATCCCGACTGTCAGCTGTTGTTGTTGTATGGTCACCCTGACTGTCAGTTGTTGTTGTTGTTGTATGCTTTCCCTGATTGTCAGTTGTTGTTGTTGTATGGTCACCCTGACTGTCAGTTGTTGTTGCTGTTGTATGCTTACCCTGACCGTCAGTTATTGTTGTACGGTTAACCTGACTGTCAGTGGTTGTTGGATGGTCACCGTGACAGTCAGTTGTTGTCGTATGGTCACCCTGACTATCAGTTGTTGTCATATGGTTACCCTGACTGTCAGTTGTTGTCATATGGTTACCCTGACCGTCAGTTGTCGTCGTATGCTTACTCTGACCGTCAGTTGTTGTCGTATGATCACCCTGACCGTATGTTGTTGTCGTTGGGTCACCCGGACCATCAGTGTTGTTGTATGGTCACCCTGTCAGCTGTTGTTGTATGGTCACACTGACTCTCAGTTGTTGTTCTATGCTTACCCTGACTGTCAGTTGTTGTTGTATGGTCACCCTGACTCTCAGTTGTTATTGTATGGTCACCCTGACTGTCAGCTGTTGTTGTTGTATGGTCACCCTGACTGTCAGTTGTTGTTGTATGCTTACCCTGACTGTCAGTTGTTGTTGTATGGTCACCCTGACTCTCAGTTGTTATTGTATGGTCACCCTGACTGTCAGCTGTTGTTGTTGTATGGTCACCCTGACTGTCAGTTGTTGTTGTTGTATGCTTACCCTGATTGTCAGTTGTTGTTGTTGTATGGTCACCCTGACTGTCAGTTGTTGTTGTATGCTTACCCTGATTGTCAGTTGTTGTTGTATGCTTACCCTGATTGTCAGTTGTTGTTGTTCTCAACCCCCTCACCAATCCGGGCCACTGAAGCCCTTTGACCCCCCCTCGTGCACAATGGCGGCGCCCGCACTTCCGGTCCGCGCCCCCCTCCCGCCGGAAGTCCGGATCGCTCCCGAGGCGGCCGCTATCGCCTTACCGGAGCCTCGGTTGCTCCGCGGTTCCACCTCCCTCCCTCCATACCTGCCTCCTGCCGCCGCACCACCGGCCCCGCGGGCACCGCTGCTTCTCCGCCGCTGCCGCCACTCCAACTCCCGGTCCCCACTCGGCCGAGCAGAGCCAGGCTGCGCATGTGCGGCCCCGCCCCCTCCCCCAGCGGCGCATGCGCGGCCCCGCCTCCCGCCGCCCGGCTAGTGGACCTTCACCTGCGCGGGGCAGTCTGGGTAGGCGGGCCGCCATTGAAGCTCGCTGGACTGCACAGAGGCAATAAAAGGAGAGAAGGGGTCCGGGAAGGAAGGAAAGAGGAAGAGAAGCAGTGAGGTGGGAGGGAGAGGGAGAAAGAGAGGCAGGGAAGGAGGGAGAGAGAGATAGAGGCAGGGAAGGAGGGAGAGAGAGAGAGGCAGGGAAGGAGGGAGAGAGAGATAGAGGCAGGGAAGGAGGGAGAGAGAGAGAGGCAGGGAAGGAGGGAGAGAGAGAGGCAGGGAAGGAGGGAGGGAGAGAGAGGCAGGGAGGGAGGGAGAGAGAGGCAGGGAAGGAGGGGGAGAGAGGCAGGGAGGGAGAGGGAGAGAGAGGCAGGGAAGGAGGGAGGGAGAGAGAGACAAGGAAGGAGGGAGAGAGAGATAGAGGCAGGGAAGGAGGGAGAGAGAGATAGAGGCAGGGAAGGAGGGAGAGAGAGAGAGGCAGGGAAGGAGGGAGAGAGAGAGGCAGGGAAGGAGGGAGGGAGAGAGAGGCAGGGAGGGAGAAGGAGAGAGAGGCAAGGAAGGAGGGAGAGAGAGAGAGGCAGGGAAGGAGGGAGGGAGAGAGAGGCAGGGAGGGAGAAGGAGAGAGAGGCAGGGAAGGAGGGAGGGAGAGAGAGGCAAGGAAGGAGGGAGAGAGAGAGAGAGGCAAGGAAGGAGGGAGAGAGAGATAGAGGCAAGGAAGGAGGGAGAGAGAGATAGAGGCAAGGAAGGAGGGAGAGAGAGATAGAGGCAAGGAAGGAAGGAGAGAGAGATAGAGGCAGGGAAGGCGGGAGAGAGAGAGAGAGAGGCAGGGAAGGAGGGAGAGAGAGGGAGCAACACAAGGAGGGACAGAGGCAGGGAAGGAGGGAGGGAGAGACCGTATTAACCTGGAGATTAGAGAAGCATGTAGCATGGGTAATACAATAATCATGGGTGTCTTCAATCTTCATATCGACTGGGTAAACATAATGAACACTGATCATGTGGAGGATGCGTTTCCGGAGTGTGTTAAGGATGGTTTTCTAGAGAAGTATTAGATAAAAGAAGAGGCTTATAATGTTGCAAAAATAGTAGTAAGTCTGAAGATTGGGAGTGTTTTAGAAACCAGCAAAGGGCCACCAAAAAGTTAATAAAAAGGGAAAAAATAGAATGAGAGTAAACTAGCCAGCAATATAAAAACAGCTTGTTAGCACTTTTATATGTACATAAAAAGGAAGAGAGTTGTTAAAGTGGACATTGGTCCCTTAGAGGCAGAGACAGGAGAAATCATCATGGGCAATGAGGAAATGGCAGAGGCATTGAACAAATATTTTGTGTCTGTCTTCACAGTAGAAGATACAAGTTCAATACCAGAAATAGGGAGTAACCTAGGGGCTAAAAAAAAGTGAGGAAATTAAGGATTTTGATACTAATCGAGAAAAAGTATTGGAGAAACTTGAGCGACTAAGATCTGACAAGTCTCCAGGACCAGATGGCCTATATCCTAGGGTTCTAAAAGAGATATCTGCAGAGATAGTGGATGTGCTGGCTATAATTTTCCAGAATTCCTTGGATTCAGGAATGGTCCCGTCAATTTGGAAGTTGGCAAATGTTACGTCACTTTCCAAGAAAGGAGGTAGAGAGAAAACAGGGAACTACAGGCCAGTTAGTCTGACATCGGTTGTGGAGAAGATGCTGGAATCTATTATTAAGAAAGTGACATAGAAAAGCACAGTATGATTAGAAAAAGTCAGCATGGTTTAACTAAAGGAAGATCCTGTTTGACAAATTTATTGGAGTTTTCTTGAGGATGTAACTAGGAGGGTAGATAAAGGGGAACCTGTAGATGTAGTATAAATGGATTTCCAAAAGGCATTCGATAAGGTGCCACATAAAAGATTATTAGGCAAGATAAGGGCTCATAGTGTTGGGGATAACATATTAACGTGTATTGGGGATCGGTTTAGAGACAGGAAGCAGAGAGTGGGCATAAACAGGGCATTTCAAGTTGACAGGCAGTAAATAGTGGATTGTCACAAGAATCAGTGCTGGAGCCTCAGCGATTTACACACTATATTAACGACGGGAATGAAGAGACAGAGAGTAGTGTATCTAAGTTTGCTGATGATACAAAGCTTGGTGGAAAGGTAAACTGCGGGGAGGATGTTGAGAGGCTGAAAAGAGATACAGACAGGTTAATTGAGTGGGCAATAAGATGGCAAATGGAGTATAATGTAGGGAAGTGTGAAATTATTCACTTTGGTCATAAAAATAGAAAAGCAGTAGATTTTTTAAAAGGTGTGAAACTGGTAAGTGTCGATGTGCAGAGAGTCTTGGGGGTACTTGTACAAGGAACGCACAAAGTTAACACGCAGATACAGCAGGCTATTCGGAATGCAAATGACATGTTGACCTTTATTGCAAGGGGATTGGAGTACAGGAATAAAGAAGTCTTACTAAAATTGCACAGGGCTTTGGTGAGACCGCACCTGGAATACTGTGTGCAGTTTTGATCTCCACATTTAAGATAGGATAGACTTGCACTGGAGGCAGTGCAGCGAAGATTTACTAAATTGGTCCCTGGGTTGAGGAGGCTGTCCTTTCAGAGGCTGCGTAAATTGGGTCTGTATTCTCTGGGGTTTAGCAGAATGAGAGACGATCTAATTGAGACATACAAGATTCTGAAAGGGCTGGATTGGGTAGACACTGAGAGATTATTTCCGCTGGTCGGGGAATCTAGAACACAGGGGCACAGTCTCAGGATAAGGGGCTGATCATTCAGGACTGAGATGAGGAGAAATTACTTCACTCAAAGGGTTGTGAATTGGAATTCTCTACCACAGAGGGCTGTGGACGATCCATCGTTGAATATATTTAAGGCTGGGATAGATAGATTATTAGTCTCTCAGGGAATCGAGGGATATGGGGAGCGGACGGAAAGTGGAATTGAAGCCCGAGATCAGCCATGATGGTTTTGAATGGCGGAGCAGACTCAATGGGAAATATGGTCCATTCCCGCTCCTATTTGTTGTGTTCTTCGAAGTGTGTCGCGGAACCCACTATAGAACAGGCTATTTTAGATCCAGTATTATGCAATGAGAAAGGACGGATGAATAATCTTGTAAAAGAACCTTTAGGGATGAGTGACCATAATATGATAGAATTTTACATTATTGTTTGAAAGTGAGGTAGTTCAATCTGAAGCCAGGGTGTTAAATTTGAACAAAGAAAATTGTGAAGGTCTGAGGGGCAAATTGATTGAGGTGGATTGGGAAAATACATTAAAAGGTACGACATTACATAGTCAATGGATAGTCTTCAAAGAATTATTACATAGTTTACAGCTACTATACATTCCTTCAAGGCACAAAAGCCTCAAAAGTAAAGGCAGGCAACTGTGGCTAACAAAGGAAGTTAAGGATTGTATAAGATTAAAAGAAAAGGCCTATAAAGTTGCCAGAAATAGTAATAAACCTGAGGTTTGGGAGGATTTCAGAAAACGGCAAAGGAGGACCAAGAAACTGATAAAGAAAGGGAGAATAGAATATGAATGTAAGCTAGCAAAAAAGTATAAAAACGGACTGTAAAAGCTTCTATAGGTATGTATAAAGGAAACATTTGGCTAAGATAAATGTGGGTCCATTACAGGCAGAGTCAGGAGAATTTATAATGGGGAATAGAGAAATAGCAGAGAAGGTAAATGATTACTTTGTGTCTGTCTTCACTGAGGAAGATACAAGAAATCTCCCAAAATTAGAGATCCAAGGGATTAGGGGGAAATGGGGAATTGAAGGAAATTAGTATTAGTAAGAAGGTTGTATTGGAGAAATTAATGGGGCTGAAGGTTGATAAGTCCCCGGTACCTGATATTCTACATCCCAGAGTGTTGAAAGAGGTAACTATGGAGATAGTGGATACATTGGTGATCATCTTCCAAAGTTCTATAGATTCTGGAGCAGTTCCTGCAGATTGGAAGGTCGCAAATGTTACCTCACTATTTAAAAAGGGAGGGAGAGAGAAAACAGGGACCTACAGACCTGTTAGTCTTACTTCAGTCATTGGGAAAATGCTAAAATCTAGTCTAAAGGATGTGATAAATGGATACTTGGATAATAATGATCTGATTGGGCAGAGTCAACATGGATTTATGAATGGGAAATCATGTTTGATGAACCTGTTGGAGTTTTTTGAGGATGTTTCAAACAGAATTGATAAAGGGGAGTTAGTGGATGTGGTATACTTGGATTTTCAGAAGGCTTTTGATAAAGTCCCCCACAGGAGGTTGGTTAGTAAAACTAAAGCACATGGGATAGGAGGTAATATACTGGCGTGGATTCAGGATTGGTTAACAGGCAGAAAACAGAGAGTAGGAATAAACGGGTCATTCCCGCGTTGGCAGGCTGTGACTAGTGGGGTACCACAAGGATCAGTGCTTGGGCCCCAGCTGTTCACAAGATATATCAATGATTTGGACGTAAATTCCAAATGTAGTAAGTCCAATTTCGCGGATGACAGAAAACTAGGTGGGAATGTGTGTTGTGAGGAAGATGCAAAGTGGCTTCAAGGGGATTTGGACAAACTTAGTGAGTGGGCAAGAACGTGGCAGATGGAATATAATGTGGAAAATTGTGAGATTATCCACTTTGGTAGGAGGAACAGATGTGCAGAGTATTTCTTAAGTGGTAAGAGATAAGAAAGTGTAAATGTACAAAGGGATCTGGGAATCCTTGTCAATAAGTCACTGAAAGCTAACATGCGGGTGCAGCAAGCAATTAGGAAGGCGAATGTATGTTAGATAGACAGGGTAGACGCAACTAAGATGTTTCCATTGGTTGGGGAGACTAGAACCGGGGGACACAATTTCAAAATAAGGGAGAAGCCACTTCGGACAGAGATGAGGAGAAATTTCTTCGGGTTGTGAATCTTTGGAATTCTCTAGCACAGAGGGCTGTGGAAGCTCAGTCACTGATTATGTTTAAAGCAGAGATTGACAGATTTCTAAATACAAATGACATAAAAGGATATGGGGATAGTGTGGGGGAAAAGGCATTGAAGTGATCATCCATAATCATATTGAATGGTGGGGCAGGCTCGATGGGCTGAATGGCCTACTCCTGTTTCTGTGTTCCAATGAGACAGGGAGGGAGGGAGGGAAAGACGGAGGGAAGAGGGACTCACTGTTCTGACAACGTCTGCTTCCAAACTCTCCGATCCACCAGCATGGCGGCTGCTGTAACTGACCCCTCGCTGGGGGGGGGGGGGGGGAGCCCTCCATGGGGACTGAACCCTCACTGGGGGGGGGGGGGGAGTCCTCCATGGGGACTGAACCCTCACTGGGGGGGTACGGGTCTCCCCATGGGGACTGACCTCTCGATGGGGGGGACGGGTCTCCCCATGGGGACTGACCTCTCGATGGGGGGGACGGGTCTCCCCATGGGGACTGACCTCTCGATGGGGGGGACGGGTCTCCCCATGGGGACTGACCCCTCGCTGGGGGGGTACGGGTCTCCCCATGGGGACTGACCCCTCGTTGGGGGGGGGGAACGGGTGTCCCCCATGGGAACTGACCCCTCGCTGGGGGGGTACGGGTCTCCCCATGGGGACTGACCCCTCGCTGGGGGGGGGAACGGGTCTCCCCATGGGGACTGACCTCTCGATGGGGGGGACGGGTCTCCCCATGGGGACTGACCTCTCGATGGGGGGGACGGGTCTCCCCATGGGAACTGACCCCTCGCTGGGGGGGTACGGGTCTCCCCATGGGGACTGACCCCTCGCTGGGGGGGGGAACGGGTGTCCCCCATGGGAACTGACCCCTCGCTGGGGAGGTACGGGTCTCCCCATGGGGACTGACCCCTCGCTGGGGGGGGGGAACGGGTCTCCCCATGGGGACTGACCCCTCGCTGGGGGAGGACAGGACTCCCCCATGGGGACTGACCCCTCACTGGGGGAATGGGTGACTTTGCTTCCACTGAAGGGAAACACCACAAAAACCAGGAATGGCTGAGATCTGCGAAAAAAGTAACACGAAGCAAAAATCAGCAAAATCTCATTTAATTTTCCAAGACTCTTTTGGGTAACTTCTTATTCAAGGTCAGTGATATAAGAGCAGGATGCAGGAAACTGTCCCCAGGACAGATACAGTACGGGGGGTTAGATACAGAGTAAAACTCCCTCTACACTGTCCCCATCAAACACTCCCAGGACAGGTACAGTACAGGGGGTTAGATACAGAGTAAAGCTCCCTCTACACTGTCCCGCATCAAACACTCCCAGGACAGGTACAGTACGGGGGTTAGATACAGAGTAAAACTCCCTCTACACTGTCCCCACCAACACTCCCTGGACAGGTACAGTACGGGGGTTAGATACAGAGTAAAACTCCCTCTACACTGTCCCCCATCAAACACTCCCAGGACAGGTACAGTACGGGGGGTCAGATACAGAGTAAAGCTCCCTCTACACTGTCCCCCATCAAACACTCCCAGGACAGGTACAGTATGGGGGTTAGATACAGAGTAAAGCTCCCTCTACACTGTCCCCCATCAAACACTCCCAGGACAGGTACAGCACGGGGGGTTAGATACAGAGTAAAGCTCCCTCTACACTGTCCCCCATCAAACACTCCCAGGACAGGTACAGCACGGGGGGTTAGATACAGAGTAAAGCTCCCTCTACACTGTCCCCATCAAACACTCCCAGGACAGGTACAGCACGGTGGGGGGGGGGGGGGGGGGGGGTTAGATACAGAGTAAAGCTCTGGATATTGATTTGATTCCTCCAGCTCCTGAATATTTAAAACTGAAGCCCCTGCTCCTCCCTCAAGCCCCCATCATGTCCAGCCTCCGGCTTCACGTTCCCATCCCGGACTGGTCCTGTCTCTCGCTGGTTCCGGCTGTGGTGGATGTGTCACGGAATGCCGAGCGCAGCTGCCAGCGCTTTGTCCCGTGTGCAGTGTCCTGCGGGTTTTCCTCCCCTCTCTGCCTCCTCCTGCCCAGTCGGGTGCGCCCGCCGGGCAATGTGCCAGTTCATTTGTCATGGCCCGGGGCGGGTTCTGGCTCGCCTTCCGCCCGCACCATGGGATCGGGCTGTGCGCACCGGTGCCGCTGGAGGCTGCACCACCGGGCGAAGCTGTCGCCGCAGAGGTGACAGATGAAGGTGGAGGCGCCGGCCCCGCCCGGCGTGGGTCCTGGTGCCTCGGCCGACGGCGTGAGTCCCGGGGCTTCGGCCTCATGCAGCCGC
The DNA here is from genome assembly GCF_036365525.1 of Heterodontus francisci. Classification (NCBI taxonomy): domain Eukaryota; kingdom Metazoa; phylum Chordata; class Chondrichthyes; order Heterodontiformes; family Heterodontidae; genus Heterodontus; species Heterodontus francisci. The sequence continues at coordinate 1,153,522 of NC_090415.1, forward strand.
GCGTGGCGGTCCAGGTAGTGGCTGCGGCTGAACCCCTGGCCACACTGGCGGCAGACGAAGGAGTACTGGAGGGCGTGGCGCCGACGGTGGAGCTCCAGCTGGTCCTGGCTGGCGAAGCGGGCGTGGCAGTCGCTGCAGCGGTGGGAGCGGCCATGACACTCCAGCTGGCGGTGGCGCCGGTAGCTGGCGGCCAAGGCGAAGGTCTGGCCGCAGCGGGCGCAGGCGAGCGGCTCCCCTCCCGTGTGCCCGGCCTGGTGCCGCGCCAGCAGTGCCGCCACTGTGAAGCCCTTGCCGCAGACGTCGCAGACCGAGAATCGCTCGCCGTTGTTGCAGAGCTGGAAGGAGCCGGCGGCGGCCGAGCGGGTGAAGCTCATCTCGGGCAGCGCCCGCTGGCCGGTGTGGATGCGCTGGTGCTGCTGGAGGGCGTGTGGCCGCTTGAAGTGGTCGCCGCAGGTCGGGCAGACGAATGGCTTGCCGCTGCCAGTCCTCCCCGTGTCGCTCACCGCCGCTCCCCGGGGCACCGTCGGATACGTTTCCTCCATCTCCCGCCCGAACGCTCTCACCACACCTGGAAGGCAGGAAAACAAAATCAGTGCTGGGCGCTTCCCCAACCCCGACTGCCCCCCAACGTAGCACAAAGAGCCCGGAAAGAAGGACAAGGCTCATTGGGTATTCCTGAGCTCCTATCAGAGAGCCAGAAAAGTACAGAAGGAGGCCGGTTGGCCCCCACTGTGCCTATATTTGAGGGGGGCGTGGGAAGGTGGATAAACACACGAGGGAGAAAGGAGTAGCAGGACGTGTTGATGTGTGGCTGCTCCTTGGGCCAGCAGTTGTTGTGTGGCAAAGACCTGGCAAATGGAGTATAATTTGGGTAAGTGTGAAATTGTCCACTTTGGCAGGAAGAATAAAAAAGCACATTATCTAAATGGTGAGAGATTGCAGAGCTCTGAGATGCAGAGGGATCTGGGTGTCCGAGTGCATGAATTGCAAACGGTTAGTATACAGGTTTGGAACGTAATGAGGAAAGCTAATAGAATGTTATTGTTTATCGCAAAGGAAATTGAATATAAAAGTAGGGAGGTTATGCTTCAGTTATACAGGGTATTGGTGAGACCACATCTGGAGTACTATGTACAGTACAGTACTGGAATTTGGAAGAGTAAGGGGTGGCTTGATTGAAACATGCCAGATCCTGAGGGGTCTTGACAGGGTGGATGTGGAAAGGATGTTTCCCCTTGTGGGAGAATCTAGAACCAGGGGTCACTGTTTAAAATTAAGGGGTCACCCATTTATGACAGAGATGAGCAGAAATTTTTTTCTCTCAGAGGGTTGCAAGTCTTTGGAATTCTCTTCCTCAAAAGGCAGTGGAAGCAGAGTCTTTGAATATTTTTAAGGCAGAGGTGGATAGATTCTTGATAAGCAAAGGGGGTGGAAGGTTATCGGGAATAGGTGGAAATGTGGAGTAATCAGATCAGCCATGAACTTATTGAATGGTGGAGCAGGCTCGAAGGGCAGAGTGGCCTACTCCTGCACCTAATTTGTGTTCGTATGCCCCGATCATCCATTGTTGTTGTGTGGCTGCCCCTGATTATCAGTTGTTGTTGTGTGGCTCCACCTGATCGTCAGTTGTTGTTGTATGGCTGCACCCGATCATCAGTTGTTGCTGTGTGGCTGCCCCTGATTATCAGTTGTTGTTGTGTGGCTGCCCCTGATTATCAGTTGTTGTTGTGTGGCTGCCCCTGATTATCAGTTGTTATTGTGTGGCTGCCCCCTGATTATCAGTTGTTGTTGTATGGCTGCCCCCTGATTATCAGTTGTTGTTATATGGCTGCCCCTGATTATCATTTGTTGTATGGCCGACCCTAATTATCAGTTGTTGCGTGGCTGCCCCTGATTATCGGTTGTTGTTGTGTGGCTGCCCCTGATTCTCAGTTGTTGTTGTGTGGCTGCCCCTGATTATCAGTTGTTGTTGTATGGATGCCCCTGATAATCAGGTGTTGTTGTATGGCTGCCACTGATTATCAGTTGTTGTTGTATGGCTGCCCCTTATTATCAGTTGTTGTGTGGCTGCCCCGTTCAGTTGTTGTTGTATGGCAGCCCCTGATTATCGGTTGTTGTGTGTCTGCCCCTGATTATCAGTTGTTGTTGTATGGCTGCCCCTTATTATCAGTTGTTGTGTGGCTGCCCCTGATTCAGTTGTTGTTGTGTGGCTGCCCCTGATTATCAGTTGTGTTGTATGGCTGCCCCTGATTATCAGTTGCTGTTGTATGGCTGCCCCTGATTATCAGTTGTTGTGTGGCTGCCCCTGATTCAGTTGTTGTTGTGTGGCTGCCCCTGATTATCAGTTGTGTGGCTGCCCCTGATTATCGGTTGTTGTTGTGTGGCTGCCCCTGATTCTCAGTTGTTGTGTGGCTGCCCCTGATTATCAGTTGTTATTGTGTGGCTGCCCACGATTATCAGTTGTTGTTGTGTGGCTGCCCCGATTATCAGTTGTTGTTGTATGGCTGCCCCTTATTATCAGTTGTTGTGTGGCTGCCCCTGATTCAGTTGTTGCGTGGCTGCCCCTGATTATCAGTTGTTGTTGTATGGCTGCCCCTGATTATCAGTTGTTGTGTGGCTGCCCCTGATTCAGTTGTTGTTGCATGACAGCCCCTGATTATCGGTTGTTGTTGTGTGGCTGCCCCTGATTATCAGCTGTTGTGTGGCTGCCCCGATTCAGTTGTTGTGTGGCTGCCCCGATTATCAGTTGTTGTTGTATGGCTGCCCCTGATTATCAGTTGTTGTTGTACGGCAGCCCCGATTATCAGTTGTTGTGTGGCTGCCCCTGATTATCAGTTGTTATTGTATGGCTGCCCCTTATTATCAGTTGTTGTGTGGCTGCCCCTGATTCAGTTGTTGTTGTATGGCTGCCCCTGATTATCGGTTGTTGTTGTGTGGCTGCCCCTGATTCAGTTGTTGTTGCATGGCAGCCCCTGATTATCAGTTGTTGTTGTGTGGCTGCCCCTGATTATCAGTTGTTGTGTGGCTGCCCCTGATTCAGTTGTTGCGTGTCTGCCCCTGATTATCAGTTGTTGTTGTATGGCTGCCCCTGATTATCGGTTTTTGTTGTGTGGCTGTCCCTGATTCAGTTGTTGTTGTATGGCAGCCCCTGATTATCAGTTGTTGTGTGCCTGCCCCTGATTCAGTTGTTGTTGTGTGGCTGTCCCTGATTCAGTTGTTGTTGTGTGGCAGCCCCTGATTCAGTTGTTGTTGTGTGGCTGCCCCTGATTATCGGTTGTTGTTGTGTGGCTGCCCCTGATTATCAGTTGTTGTGTGGCTGCCCCTGATTATCGGTTGTTGTAGTGTGGCTGCCCCTGATCATCAGTTGTTGTTGTGTGGCTGCCCCGATTATCAGTTGTTGTACGGCAGCCACGATTATCAGTTGTTGTGTGGCTGCCCCTGATTATCAGTTGTTATTGTATGGCTGCCCCTTATTATCAGTTGTTGTGGGGCTGCCCCTGATTCAGTTGTTGCGTGGCTGCCCCTGATTATCAGTTGTTGTTGTGTGGCTGTTCCTGATTCAGTTGTTGTTGTGTGGCTGTCCCTGATTCACTTGTTGTTGTACGGCTTCCCTGATTATCGTATGTTGTGTGGCTGCCCCTGATTCAGTTGTTATTGTGTGGCAGCCCCTGATTATCAGTTGTTGTTGTGTGGCTGCCCCTGATTCAGTTGTTGTTGTGTGGCTGCCCCTGATTATCGATTGTTGTTGTATGGCTGCCCCTGATTATCAGTTGTTGTTGTGTGGCTGCCCCTGATTATCAGTTGTTATTGTGTGGCTGCCCCCTGATTATCAGTTGTTGTTGTATGGCTGCCCCCTGATTATCAGTTGTTGTTATATGGCTGCCCCTGATTATCATTTGTTGTATGGCCGACCCTAATTATCAGTTGTTGCGTGGCTGCCCCTGATTATCGGTTGTTGTTGTATGGCTGCCCCTGATTATCAGTTGCTGTTGTATGGCTGCCCCTGATTATCAGTTGTTGTGTGGCTGCCCCTGATTCAGTTGTTGTTGTGTGGCTGCCCCTGATTATCAGTTGTGTTGTATGGCTGCCCCTGATTATCAGTTGCTGTTGTATGGCTGCCCCTGATTATCAGTTGTTGTGTGGCTGCCCCTGATTCAGTTGTTGTTGTGTGGCTGCCCCTGATTATCAGTTGTGTGGCTGCCCCTGATTATCGGTTGTTGTTGTGTGGCTGCCCCTGATTATCAGTTGTTGTGTGGCTGCCCCGATTCAGTTGTTGTGTGGCTGCCCCGATTATCAGTTGTTGTTGTATGGCTGCCCCTGATTATCAGTTGTTGTTGTACGGCAGCCCCGATTATCAGTTGTTGTGTGGCTGCCCCTGATTATCAGTTGTTATTGTATGGCTGCCCCTTATTATCAGTTGTTGTGTGGCTGCCCCTGATTCAGTTGTTGTTGTGTGGCTGCCCCTGATTATCGGTTGTTGTTGTGTGGCTGCCCCTGATTCAGTTGTTGTTGCATGGCAGACCCTGATTATCAGTTGTTGTTGTGTGGCTGCCCCTGATTATCAGTTGTTGTGTGGCTGCCCCTGATTCAGTTGTTGTTGTGTGGCTGCCCCTGATTATCGATTGTTGTTGTATGGCTGCCCCTGATTATCAGTTGTTGTTGTGTGGCTGCCCCTGATTATCAGTTGTTATTGTGTGGCTGCCCCCTGATTATCAGTTGTTGTTGTATGGCTGCCCCCTGATTATCAGTTGTTGTTATATGGCTGCCCCTGATTATCATTTGTTGTATGGCCGACCCTAATTATCAGTTGTTGCGTGGCTGCCCCTGATTATCGGTTGTTGTTGTATGGCTGCCCCTGATTATCAGTTGCTGTTGTATGGCTGCCCCTGATTATCAGTTGTTGTGTGGCTGCCCCTGATTCAGTTGTTGTTGTGTGGCTGCCCCTGATTATCAGTTGTGTTGTATGGCTGCCCCTGATTATCAGTTGCTGTTGTATGGCTGCCCCTGATTATCAGTTGTTGTGTGGCTGCCCCTGATTCAGTTGTTGTTGTGTGGCTGCCCCTGATTATCAGTTGTGTGGCTGCCCCTGATTATCGGTTGTTGTTGTGTGGCTGCCCCTGATTATCAGTTGTTGTGTGGCTGCCCCGATTCAGTTGTTGTGTGGCTGCCCCGATTATCAGTTGTTGTTGTATGGCTGCCCCTGATTATCAGTTGTTGTTGTACGGCAGCCCCGATTATCAGTTGTTGTGTGGCTGCCCCTGATTATCAGTTGTTATTGTATGGCTGCCCCTTATTATCAGTTGTTGTGTGGCTGCCCCTGATTCAGTTGTTGTTGTGTGGCTGCCCCTGATTATCGGTTGTTGTTGTGTGGCTGCCCCTGATTCAGTTGTTGTTGCATGGCAGACCCTGATTATCAGTTGTTGTTGTGTGGCTGCCCCTGATTATCAGTTGTTGTGTGGCTGCCCCTGATTCAGTTGTTGCGTGTCTGCCCCTGATTATCAGTTGTTGTTGTATGGCTGCCCCTGATTATCGGTTGTTGTTGTGTGGCTGTCCCTGATTCAGTTGTTGTTGTATGGCAGCCCCTGATTATCAGTTGTTGTGTGGCTGCCCCTGATTCAGTTGTTGTTGTGTGGCTGTCCCTGATTCAGTTGTTGTTGTGTGGCAGCCCCTGATTCAGTTGTTGTTGTGTGGCTGCCCCTGATTATCGGTTGTTGTTGTGTGGCTGCCCCTGATTATCAGTTGTTGTGTGGCTGCCCCGATTATCAGTTGTTGTTGTATGGCTGCCCCTTATTATCAGTTGTTGTGTGGCTGCCCCTGATTATCGGTTGTTGTTGTGTGGCTGCCCCTGATCATCAGTTGTTGTTGTGTGGCTGCCCCTGATTATCAGTTGTTGTTGTGTGGCTGCCCCTGATTATCAGTTGTTGTTGTGTGGCTGCCCCTGATTATCAGTTGTTGTTGTATGGCAGCCCCTGATTATCAGTTGTTGTTGTGTGGATGTCCCTGATTCAGTTGTTGTTGTGTGGCTGTCCCTGATTCAGTTGTTGTTGTGTGGCTGCCCCTGATTATCAGTTGTTGTTGTGTGGCTGCCCCTGATTCAGTTGTTGTTGTGTGGCTGCCCCTGATTCAGTTGTTGTTGTGTGGCTGCCCCTGATTCAGTTGTTGTTGTGTGGCTGCCCCTGATTCAGTTGTTGTTGTGTGGCTGCCCCTGATTATCAGTTGTTGTTGTGTGGCTGCCCCTGATTATCAGTTGTTGTTGTGTGGCTGCCCCTGATTATCAGTTGTTGTTGTGTGGCTGCCCCTGATTATCAGTTGTTGTTGTGTGGCTGCCCCGATTATCAGTTGTTGTTGTGTGGCTGCCCCTGATTATCAGTTGTTGTTGTGTGGCTGCCCCTGATTATCAGTTGTTGTTGTGTGGCTGCCCCTGATTATCAGTTGTTGTTGAATGAATGAAGTCGCATTTCCGGTCTGCTCCTTCCCACCGGATGTCCGGTTTATTTCCTCCTCTCCACGCCCACCCCCGGGACCGGTGACCCTCCTCCCCCTCCCCCTCCCCCTCCCCCTCCCCGGGTGACCCCGCCACACCCGCCGCCCAGCCCCGGTTCCCCCGCCCTCACCTACCCCGGACTCTCGACTCCTCTCGGCACGCCACCGCCGCCGCCGCCGCACTGCGCAGGCGCTCCGCCCAGCCGCCACTGCGCATGCGCCTCTGCCCCTCCCCCGCATGCGCAATCCGCGCCTCGCTGCAGCAATAGGGCGGTTTCAACCGCGCGCTGCAGTCTGGGTCTCCGCCCCCTCCATTGCTGCCCCCGAGGGTCTCCACTCTCCTTCCTCCCCTTTCCAATCACTAAACAGGGCTTGAGGCGGGGGAAACAAGTTAATAGGCGAAAGGTTACACCTGACAGGAGAGGATGCACAGTCTGGGACTCTTTTCTCTAGAGGGGGGAATGACCTGACGGATAAAAATAATAAAAGGTTTGGATGGAGCGGACGCAGCGAGAGAGAGGGAGTATTTCCGCTGCACTCACATGGTTCCAGTCTTATCTGTTATGACCATCGATCTTTGAGGGCGGCAGGCCATGCTCAGAGAGTGTTTAGCAGAGCAAATCAGATCTGGGACTTCATAAATAGAGGCATTGAGTACAAAAGCAGGGAAGTTATGCCGAACCTTTACTGGTTAGGTCCCAACTGGAGTATTGCGTCCAGTTCTGGTCACCACACTTTAAGGAAGGATAGAGTTATAGAGCACAGAAACAGGCCCTTTGGGCCATCGTGTCTGTGCCGGCCATCAAGCACCTAACTATTCTAGTCCCATTTTCCAGCACTTGGCCCGTAGCCTTGTATGTTATGGCGTTTCAAGTGCTCATCTAAATACTTCTTAAATGTTGAGGGTTCCTGCCTCTACCACCTCTTCAGGCAGTGTGTTCCAGATTTCAACCACCCCCTGGGTGAAAGGTTTTTCCTCAAATATCCTCCAAACCTCCTGCCCTTTACCTGACATCTACGCCCCCTGGTTACTGACCCCTCCGCTAAGGGAAAAAGGTTCTTCCTATCTAACCTATCTATGCCCCTCATAATTTTGAATACCTCAATCAGATGTGAGGATCATTGAGAGGTTGCAGAGGAGATTTACCAGAATGGTTTCAGGGACGAGGGCTCTTCGATACAAGGTTAGGTTGGAGAAGCTGGGATTGTTCTCCTTGGAGCGAAGAAGATTGAGGGGAGATTTGATCGAGATGTACAAAATTATGACAGGTTTGGATAAGGTAGACGAAGAAAAGCTGTTCCCATTGGCTGGTACAAGGACTAGGGGGCACAGCTTGAAGGTTTTGGGCAGGAGGTACGCCAGGGTGGGGCGTAATGAAGAACCCTTTGGCGTAGTGACTGGTAAAGACCTGGAACTCGTTGCCGATGAGAATTGTGGAAGTGGAGATGATGAATGATTTCAAAAGGAAAATTGGATGGAGACGTAAGGGAAATAAACGTACAGGGCTACAGGTATAGAGTGAGGGTGTGGGACCGACTGGATAGATCTACAGAGAGCCAGCATGGAACCCGATGGGCCGAATGGACCTCCTTCTGTGCCGTAATGACATTATGACTCGTAGATGGTGTATCACCTGCAATGGCTTCTCCTCCCGCACCATTATCTCTGGTGTTGATGTCAGTTTCCACCTTTACACTGAGAACATCCAGCTCATGTCACCATCAACGCTTTCGACCCCCTCTGCTGTTTCTAAATTGTCAGACAGCTTATCCGACATCCAATACTGGGCGAGCAGAAATTACCTGCAATTAAACATTGGGAAGACCGAAGACATTGCTTTCAGTCCCCACCACAAGCTCCGTTCCAACACCAGTGACTCCATCCCCCTTCCCTGGCAACTATCTGAGACTGAAACAGGTTGTTGTTGCCATATTTGACCCGGAAATGCATTTCCAACTATATATCAGCTCCATCGCTAAAGACTGCCCATTTACACCTTTGTAACATCACCCTACTCCACCCTGCCTCAGCTTATCTGCTGCTGAAACCCTCATCCATGCCTTTGTTCCCTCTAGATTTGTCTATTCCAAAGCTCTCCTGGCCAGTCTCCCTCATTCTATGTTCCGTAAACTTGAGCTCATCCAAAACTCTGCTGGCCCTGTGTCCAAACTTGCACCAACACTGTGGCGCAGTGGTTAGCACCGCAGCCTCACAGCTCCAGGGACCCGGGTTCGATTCCGGGTACTGCCTGTGTGGAGTTTGCAAGTTCTCCCTGTGTCTGCGTGGGTTTTCTCCGGGTGCTCCGGTTTCCTCCCACAAGCCAAAAGACTTGCAGGTTGATAGGTAAATTGGCCATTATAAATTGTCACTAGTATAGGTAGGTGGTAGAGAAATATAGGGACAGGTGGGGATGTGGTAGGAATATGGGATTAGTGTAGGATTAGTATAAATGGGTGGTTGATGTTCGGCAAAGACTCGGTGGGCCGAAGGGCCTGTTTCAGTGCTGTATCTCTAATCTAATCTAAAAATCTAATCATCCATGTGCTCACCGACATACATTGACCTCCCAGTCCAAAAGCAACTCGATTTTTAAAGTTCTCATCCTTATTTTCAAGTCCCTCCATAGTCCTCGCCCCACCCTATCACTGTAACCTCCTCCAGCCCCTACAACCCTCCCTATCTCTGTAACCTCCTCCAGCCCCCACAACCCTCCCTATCGCTGTAACCTCCTCCAGCCCCTACAACCCTCCCTATCTCTGTAACCTCCTCCAGTCCCCTACAACGCTCCCTATCTCTGTAATCTCCTCCAGCCCCCACAACCCTCCCTATCTCTGTAACCTCCTCCAGCCCCCACAACCCTCCCTATCTCTGAAACCTCCTACAACCCTCCCTATCTCTGTAACCTCCTCCAGCCCCTACAACCCTCCCTATCTCTGTAACCTCCTCCAGCCCCTACAACCCTCCCTATCTCTGTAACCTCCTCCAACCCCTACAACCCTCCCTATCTCTGTAACCTCCTCCAGCCCCTACAAACCTCCCTATCTCTGTAACCTCCTCCAGCCTCTACAATGCTCCCTATCTCTGTAACCTCCTCCAGCCCCCTACAACCCTCCCTATCTCTGTAACCTCCTCCAGCCCCCACAACCCCCCCTATCTCTGTAACCTCCTCCAGCCCCTACAGCCCTCCCTATCTCTGTAACCTCCTCCAGCCCCTACAACCCTCCCTATCTCTGTAACCTCCTCCAGCCCCGACAACCCTCCCTATCTCTGTAACCACCTCCAGCTCCTACAACCCTCCCTATCTCTGTAACCTCCTCCAGCCCCCACAACCCTCCCTATCTCTGTAACCTCCTCCAGGCCCTACAACCCTCCCTATCTCTGTAACCTCCTCCAGCCCCCACAACCCTCCCTATCTCTGTAACCTCCTCCAGCCCCCACAACCCTCCCTATCTCTGTAACCTCCTCCAGCCCCTACAACCCTCCCTATCTCTGTAACCTCCTCCAGCCCCTACAAGCCTCCCTATCTGTAACCTCCTCCAACCCCTACAACCCTCCCTATCTCTGTACCCTCCTCCAGTCCCTACAACCCTCCCTATATCTGTAACCTCCTCCAGCCCCTACAACCCTCCCTATCTCTGTAACCTCCTCCAGCCCCTACAACCCTCCCTATCTCTGTAACCTCATCCAGCCCCTACAATCCTCCCTATCTCTGTAACCTCCTCCAGCCCCTACAACGCTCCGTATCTCTGTAAACGCCCCCAGTCCCCTACAACCCTCCCTATCTCTGTAACCTCCTCCAGCCCCTACAACCCTCCCTATCTCTGTAACCTCCTCCAGCCCCTACAATCCTCCCTATCTCTGTAACCTCCTCCAGCCCCTACAACGTTCCGTATCTCTGTAACCTCCTCCAGTCCCCTACAACCCTCCCTATCTCTGTAACCTCCTCCAGCCCCCACAACCCTCCCTATCTCTGTAACCTCCTCCAGTCCCCTACAACTCTCCCTATCTCTGTAACCTCCTCCAGCCGCCACAACCCTCCCTATCTCTGTAACCTCCTCCAGTCCCCTGCAACCGTCCCTATCTCTGTAACCTCCTCCAGTCCCCTACAACTCTCCCTATCTCTGTAACCTCCTCCAGCCCCCACAGCCCTCCCTATCTCTGTAACCTCCTCCAGCCCCCACAACCCTCCCTATCTCTGTAACCTCCTCCAGCCCCTACAACCCTCCCTATCTCTGTAACCTCCTCCAGCCCCTACAACCCTCCCTATCTCTGTAACCTCCTCCAGCCCCTACGACCCTCCCTATCTCTGTAACCTCCTCCAGCCCCTACAACCCTCCCTATCTCTGTAACCTCCTCCAGCCCCCACAACCCTCCCTATCTCTGTAACCTCCTCCAGTCCCCCACAACCCTCCCTATCTCTGTAACCTCCTCCAGTCCCCTACAACCCTCCCTATCTCTGTAACCTCCTCCAGCCCCTACAACCCTCCCTATCTCTGTAACCTCCTCCAGTCCCCTACAATGCTCCCTATCTCTGTAACCTCCTCCAGCCCCTACAATCCTCCCTATCTCTGTAACCTCCTCCAGCCCCTACAACCCTCCCTATCTCTGTAACCTCCTCAAGCCCCTACAACCCTCCCTATCTCTGTAACCTCCTCCAGCCCCCTACAACCCTCCCTATCTCTGTAACCTCCTCCAGCCCCTACAACCCTCCCTATCTCTGTAACCTCCTCCAGCCCCTACAACCCTCCCTATCTCTGTAACCTCCTCCAGCCCCTACAACCCTCCCTATCTCTGTAACCTCCTCCAGCCCCCTACAACCCTCCCTATCTCTGTAACCTCCTCCAGCCCCTACAACCCTCCCTATCTCTGTAACCTCCTCCAGCCCCTACAACCCTCCGAGATCTCTGCACTCCTCCAATTCCGGTCTCTTGCCCATCTCCCGATTTCCCTCACTCCACCATTGGTGGCTGGACCTACATCTGCCTGGGGCCCTAAGCTCTGGAATTCCCTCACGAAACCTCTCCACACACTGTTTCTCTGGGGAATTCAGGAAAAACGTCTTTCCCCAGTGAGTGGGGAGAATGTGGAACTTTAGTTTGGAGATACAGCATTGAAACAGGCCCTTCGGCCCACCGAGTCTGTGCCGACCATCAACCACCCATTTATACTAATCCTACACTAATCCCATATTCCTACCACATCCCCACCTGTCCCTATATTTCCCTACCACCTACCTACACTAGGGGTAATTTATAATGGCCAATTCACCTATCAACCTGCAAGTCTTTGGCATGCGGGAGGAAACCGGAGCACCCGGAGTAAACCCACGCAGACACAGGGAGAACTTGCAAACTCCACACAGGCAGTACCCAGAATTGAACCCGGGTCGCTGGAGCTGTGAGGCTGCGGTGCTAACCAATGCGCCACTGTGCCGCACCAACAGAGAGTGTGCTGAGGCGAATCGCAGAGATGGATTTGAGGGGAGGGGGGAAGCTGGATAAACACACGAGGAAGAAAGGAGGAGAAGGACGTGTTGACGGGTGAGATGAAGAGGGAGTGGGAGGCAGCTGGTGTGGAGCTGAAATCCCCAGCACAGAGCTGGGGAGGGGTGAGGTAGGGGAGTGCGGAATCGCCTGCTACTGTGCTGGAAAGGCAATGTAACTTTTCTGTAACTGAGATTGAGGGTGGCTAACTATGGAATACGCACGAAAGGGAATTGGTGGAGGATTCCGTCTGTTATAGTAACTGAAGGTTAGTGGGTCATTCAGAAAGGAGGAGGAACCAGAAATGGGGAACAAGAAAAAAAAAACAGGTACCAAGGACATGAAGGCAGTGACCCAGATGGGAAGTATGACAGAGCGATAACATTCCGATCTCTCTCAGAGAGTCAGTACTGAGGGAATGCCGCATTGTCAGAGGGTCAGTACTGAGGGAGTGCCACACTGTCAGAGGGTCAGTACTGAAGGAGTGCCGCACTGTCAGAGGGTCAGTACTGAGGGAGTGCCGCATTGTCAGAGGGTCAGTACTGAGGGAGTGCCGCACTGTCAGAGGGTCAGTACTGAGGGAGTGCCGCATTGTCAGAGGGTCAGTACTGAGGGAGTGCCACACTGTCAGAGGGTCAGTACTGAGGGAGTGCCGCACTGTCAGAGGGTCAGTACTGAGGGAGTGCCGCACTGTCAGAGGGTCAGTACTGAGGGAGTGCCGCACTGTCAGAGGGTCAGTACTGAGGGAGTGCCACACTGTCAGAGGGTCAGTACTGAGGGAGTGCCGCACTGTCAGAGGGTCAGTACTGAGGGAGTGCCACACTGTCAGAGGGTCAGTACTGAGGGAGTGCTGCATTGTCGGAGGGTCAGTACTGAGGGAGTGCTGCACTGTCGGAGGGTCAGTACTGAAGGAGTGCTGCACTGTCGGAGGGTCAGTACTGAGGGAGTGCCGCACTGTCGGAGGGTCAGTACTGAGGGAGTGCCGCACTGTCGGAGGGTCAGTACTGAGAGAGTGCTGCACTGTCGGAGGGTCAGTACTGAGGGAGTGCCGCACTGTCGGAGGGTCAGTACTGAGAGAGCGCTGCACTGTCGGAGGGTCAGTACTGAGGGAGTGCCGCACTGTCGGAGGGTCAGTACTGAGGGAGTGCCGCACTGTCGGAGGGTCAGTACTGAGAGAGTGCTGCACTGTCGGAGGGTCAGTACTGAGGGAGTGCCGCACTGTTGGAGGATCAATACTGTGGGAGTGCCGCACAGTTGGTGGGTCTGTACTGAGGGAGTGCCGCACTGTCGGAGGGTCAGTTCTGAGGTAGTGCTGCACTGTCGGAGGGTCAGTACTGAGGGAGTGCCGCACTGTCGGAGGGTCAGTACTGAGTGAGTGCCACACAGTTGGTGGGTCTGTATTGAGGGAGTGCCGCACTGTCGGAGGGTCAGTACTGAGTGAGTGCCGCACTGTCGGAGGGTCAGTTCTGAAGTAGTGCTGCACTGTCGGAGGGTTGGTACTGAGGGAGTGCCGCACAGTTGGTGGGTCTGTACTGAGTGAGTGCCGCACAGTTGGTGGGTCAGTACTGAGTGAGTGCCGCACAGTTGGTGGGTCAGTACTGAGTGAATGCCGCACAGTTGGTGGGTCAGTACTGAATGAGTGCCGCACAGTTGGTGGGTCAGTACTGAGTGAGTGCCGCACAGTTGGTGGGTCAGTACTGAGTGAGTGCCGCACAGTTGGTGGGTCTGTACTGAGTGAGTGCCGCACAGTTGGTGGGTCAGTACTGAGGGAGTGCCGCACAGTTGGTGGGTCTGTACTGAGTGAGTGCCGCACAGTTGGTGGGTCAGTACTGAGTGAGTGCCGCACAGTTGGTGGGTCAGTACTGAGTGAGTGCCGCACAGTTGGTGGGTCTGTTACTGAGGGAGTGCCGCACAGTTGGTGGGTCAGTACTGAGGGAGTGCTGCACAGTTGGTGGGTCTGTACTGAGTGAGTGCCGCACAGTTGGTGGGTCAGTACTGAGTGAGTGCCGCACAGTTGGTGGGTCAGTACTGAGTGAGTGCCGCACAGTTGGTGGGTCAGTACTGAGTGAGTGCCGCACAGTTGGTGGGTCTGTTACTGAGGGAGTGCCGCACAGTTGGTGGGTCAGTACTGAGGGAGTGCTGCACAGTTGGTGGGTCTGTACTGAGTGAGTGCCGCACAGTTGGTGGGTCAGTACTGAGTGAGTGCCGCACAGTTGGTGGGTCAGTACTGAGTGAGTGCCGCACAGTTGGTGGGTCAGTACTGAGTGAGTGCCGCACAGTTGGTGGGTCTGTTACTGAGGGAGTGCCGCACAGTTGGTGGGTCAGTACTGAGGGAGTGCTGCACAGTTGGTGGGTCAGTACTGAGTGAGTGCCGCACTGTCAGAGGGTCAGTACTGAGGGAGTGCCGCACTGTCAGAGGGTCAGTACTGAGGGAGTGCCGCACTGTCAGAGGGTCAGTACTGAGGGAGTGCCACACTGTCAGAGGGTCAGTACTGAGGGAGTGCCGCACTGTCAGAGGGTCAGTACTGAGGGAGTGCCACACTGTCAGAGGGTCAGTACTGAGGGAGTGCTGCATTGTCGGAGGGTCAGTACTGAGGGAGTGCTGCACTGTCGGAGGGTCAGTACTGAAGGAGTGCTGCACTGTCGGAGGGTCAGTACTGAGGGAGTGCCGCACTGTCGGAGGGTCAGTACTGAGGGAGTGCCGCACTGTCGGAGGGTCAGTACTGAGAGAGTGCTGCACTGTCGGAGGGTCAGTACTGAGGGAGTGCCGCACTGTCGGAGGGTCAGTACTGAGAGAGCGCTGCACTGTCGGAGGGTCAGTACTGAGGGAGTGCCGCACTGTCGGAGGGTCAGTACTGAGGGAGTGCCGCACTGTCGGAGGGTCAGTACTGAGAGAGTGCTGCACTGTCGGAGGGTCAGTACTGAGGGAGTGCCGCACTGTTGGAGGATCAATACTGTGGGAGTGCCGCACAGTTGGTGGGTCTGTACTGAGGGAGTGCCGCACTGTCGGAGGGTCAGTTCTGAGGGAGTGCCGCACTGTCGGAGGGTCAGTACTGAGTGAGTGCCACACAGTTGGTGGGTCTGTATTGAGGGAGTGCCGCACTGTCGGAGGGTCAGTACTGAGTGAGTGCCGCACTGTCGGAGGGTCAGTTCTGAAGTAGTGCTGCACTGTCGGAGGGTCGGTACTGAGGGAGTGCCGCACAGTTGGTGGGTCTGTACTGAGTGAGTGCCGCACAGTTGGTGGGTCAGTACTGAGTGAGTGCCGCACAGTTGGTGGGTCAGTACTGAGTGAATGCCGCACAGTTGGTGGGTCAGTACTGAGTGAGTGCCGCACAGTTGGTGGGTCAGTACTGAGTGAGTGCCGCACAGTTGGTGGGTCAGTACTGAGTGAGTGCCGCACAGTTGGTGGGTCTGTACTGAGTGAGTGCCGCACAGTTGGTGGGTCAGTACTGAGGGAGTGCTGCACAGTTGGTGGGTCTGTACTGAGTGAGTGTCGCACAGTTGGTGGGTCAGTACTGAGTGAGTGCCGCACAGTTGGTGGGTCAGTACTGAGTGAGTGCCGCACAGTTGGTGGGTCTGTTACTGAGGGAGTGCCGCACAGTTGGTGGGTCAGTACTGAGGGAGTGCTGCACAGTTGGTGGGTCTGTACTGAGTGAGTGCCGCACAGTTGGTGGGTCAGTACTGAGTGAGTGCCGCACAGTTGGTGGGTCAGTACTGAGTGAGTGCCGCACAGTTGGTGGGTCAGTACTGAGTGAGTGCCGCACAGTTGGTGGGTCTGTTACTGAGGGAGTGCCGCACAGTTGGTGGGTCAGTACTGAGGGAGTGCCGCACAGTTGGTGGGTCAGTACTGAGTGAGTGCCGCACAGTTGGTGGGTCTGTTACTGAGTGAGTGCCGCACAGTTGGTGGGTCAGTACTGAGTGAGTGCCGCACAGTTGGTGGGTCTGTTACTGAGGGAGTGCCGCACAGTTGGTGGGTCAGTACTGAGGGAGTGCTGCACAGTTGGTGGGTCAGTACTGAGGGAGTGCTGCACAGTTGGTGGGTCAGTACTGAGGGAGTGCTGCACAGTTGGTGGGTCTGTACTGAGTGAGTGCCGCACAGTTGGTGGGTCTGTTACTGAGGGAGTGCTGCACAGTTGGTGGGTCTGTACTGAGTGAGTGCCGCACAGTTGGTGGGTCAGTACTGAGTGAGTGCCGCACAGTTGGTGGGTCAGTACTGAGGGAGTGCTGCACAGTTGGTGGGTCTGTATTGTACTGTATGTGTGTAAACTAGAATCCTGACAGTGATCATTTAAATTTTTTTATATAAATACTGTATATTTTATAATAATTAATCACTCAGGACCTTCCTGCTCTCTGCATCTCCAGCTGCTCATTGGATAAACTTGCAGCAAGTATTTCAACCTGTAATGTATGATGATATTTTCTGAGCCTTCGGGCAATTGCTGTGTTTATTTTCAGTAATATAGATACTGGTACAGTGTGGCACAACCTGACTGGGCACAACGCCATGGGTTTCTGTTTAACTCCTGACCAAACAATCACTGACATCGTGGCTCCAATCGTCATCCTTTTAAATAACCTTTCCAGTCCAAGTAATACTGTGTGATTCTGACCTGGACCTGACTCGGCCCAGCCCGACCTGAGCCCGAAAGCTGGACCCGGAAGAGTTACTCGACCCGAACGCGACACATGTCGTCTGGTCCTGTCGGGTTCAGATCGGGTAGCAGGCCTTTACCTCAACGTTACTTTCCTGCACTATCCCCATATTCCTTAATGTCATTAGTATCCAGAAAACTGTCGATTTCTGTCTTGAACATGCTCAATGATTGAGCCTCCACTGCCCTCTGGGGTAGAGAATTCCACAGCTTCACCACCCTCTGAGTGAAGAAATTCCTCCTCATCTCAGTCATAAATGCCCAGCCAGCTGATTCTGAGACTGTTCCCCCTGGTTCCAGACTCACCAGCCAGGGGAAACATCCTATCTACATTCAACCTGTAAGAATTCTGTAAATTTCAATGAGATCACCTCTCATTCTTCAAAACTCTAGAGAATACAGGCCCAGTTTCCCCAATCTCTCCTCATAAGACAATCCCAGGGATTAGTCTGGTGAACCTCCATTGCACACCCTCTATGGTAAGTATATCCTTCCTTAGATAAAGAGACCAAAACTGTACACAATACTCCAGGTGCGATCTCACCAAGGCTCTATACAGTCGCAGCAAGACATTGTTACTCCTGTACTCAAATCCCCTGGAGATGAAGGCCAACATATCATTTACTATCCCAATTGCTTGCTGTGCCTGCAAACTAGCTTTTAGTGACTCATTTACTGAGGCCCTTTCAGGTGGAAAGTCCCATGACCATTAGTGGAAGCAGAGCAAGGAGAATTCTGTTCCAATATCTATTCCTCGACCAACCCCGAACAGAATATCCTCTGATTATTCATCACACTGCTGTGTGTGGAGATTGTGGTGCAAAAACTGACTGCTGCATTTCCTAAATAACAACTGTGGCCGCACTTGAAAGCATTCTTCATCGACTGCAAAGCGCCTCGGGACATCTTAAAGTGGCGATAGGTCCTGTCGAAACGAGACTCTTTCTGAACAGCACGACCCAAAAGCGACAAAGGTCACAGAGCTGAAACGTTAACTCCGTTTCTCTCTCCACAGATGCTGCCAGGCCTGCTGCAAGAGTCTCCGCTGCCGCAATCCTCCTCTTCAGTGGTGAAAGTGACATTGCAGACCAAGCAGAGGAAGCCGTGACGGTTGCCTCCAGTTAGAGGGGTTGGGCTGAATCAAAGGCTGTAAAGACAAATAAATGCGAATTTTATATCAATGTTATTAACAATATTAATTTGCAGCACAGTGGCGCAGTGGTTAGCACCGCAGCCTCACAGCTCCAGCGACCCGGGTTCGATTCTGGGTACTGCCTGTGTGGAGTTTGCAAGTTCTCCCTGTGTCTGCGTGGGTTTCCACCGGGTGCTCCGGTTTCCTCCCACAAGCCAAAAGACTTGCAGGTTGGCAGGTAAATTGGCCATTATAAATTGCCCCTAGTATAGGTAGGTGGTAGGGAAATATAGGGACAGGTGGGGATGTGGTAGGAATATGGGATTAGTGTAGGATTAGTATAAATGGGTGGTTGATGGTCGGCACAGACTCGGTGGGCCGAAGGGCCTGTTTCAGTGCTGTAATTCTAAACTAATATACCCTTGTGCTTGATGGTGCTCCTGGGAGGGTATATGAGGCCGAATTAAACATTTAACAGATCTACACAGCGATATACACCGGCCAGCGGCTGCACACTGGCTGTTGAGGTGTTGGTGTTGTTGTTGTGGGAAATGGCGGCCGCACCGCCCACAATGCACGGCGCGCCTGCAAGTCCCCCCAAGCCCTTGCGGTGGCAGCGGCCGCGCCGGATTGTGGGAGGCGGGAGGCTGCGGCTGCGCAGATGCGGGTGGGGGGGGGGGGCGGAGCCGCGCCTGCGCAGATCTAGCCTCGTCCCCGGGAGGAGGGGGGGCGGGGCTGCGGTGCTGCGGTGCATTGTGGGCCGGCAGCTGGAAGACGGAGGAGTCGCTGGAGGAGGCGGAGGGTGAGAGACGCTGCCCGGAGGGGTCGGGCGGCCCGGGATCCGGGGTAGGGAGTCACAGGGGGCGGGGGGAAGGGGATTAATGCCCCCCAACTCTTTCTGCCGCCCTCCTTTCCCCCCCATTTTTTTCCCATGCGGATTCCCTATGTAAACAGGTCACGCTGCAGTTCCAGCTTCCGGCCACTGGCGGCGCTGCAGTTTGAGGTCTGGGCTGAGGGGCGGCTTCAGTCTGGGAAATGCAGACCTGGTGCTGTCCCGGGCTGTATTATAGAGAATCCAGGGGGCTTTACTCTGTATCTAACCCCCCGACCCCCCCGTACTGTACCTGTCCTGGGGAGTGTTTGATGGGGACAGTGTAGAGGGAGCTTTACTCTGTATCTAACCCCGTACTGTACCTGTCCTGGGAGTGTTTGATGGGGGACAGTGTAGAGGGAGCTTTACTCTGTATCTAACCCCGTACTGTACCTGTCCTGGGAGTGTTTGATGGGGGACAGTGTAGAGGGAGCTTTACTCTGTATCTAACCCCGTACTGTACCTGTCCTGGGGAGTGTTTGATGGGGACAGTGTAGAACATAGAACAGCACAGGACAGGCCCTTCGGCCCACGATGTTGTGCCGAACCTTTAACCTACTCTAAGATCAAACTACCTACATACACTTCATTCTACTATCTTCCATGTACCTATCCAAGAGTCGCTTAAATGTCCCTAATGTATCTGCTTCTACTACCACCGCTGGCAGTTCATTCCACACACCCACCACTCTCTGTGTAAAGAACCTACCTCTGACATCTCCCCGAAACCTTCCTCCAATCACCTTAAAATTATGCCCCCTGGTGATAGCCCTTTCCACCCTGGGAAAAAGTCTCTGACTATCCACTCTATCTCTGCCTCTCATCATCTTGTACCCCTCTATCAATTCACCTCTCATCCTTCTTCGCTCCAATGAGAAAAATCCTAGCTCCCTCAATCTTTCTTCATAAGACATGCCCTCCAGTCCAGGCAGCATCCTGGTAAATCTCCTCTGCACCCTCTCTAAAGCTTCCACATCCTTCCTATAATGAGGTGACCAGAACTGAACACAATATTCCAAGTGTGGGCGAACCAGGGCCTTATAGAGCTGCAGCATAACCTCGCGGCTCTTAAATTCAATCCCCCTGTTAATGAAAGCCAACACACCATACGCCTTCTTAACAACCCTATCAACTTGGGTGGCAACTTTGAGAGATCTATGGACATGGACCCCAAGATCCCTCTGTTCCTCCACACTACCAAGAATCCTGTCTTTAAGCCTGTATTCTGCATTCAAATTCGACCTTCCAAAATGAATCACTTCACACTTTTCCAGGTTGAACTCCATCTGCCACTTCTCAGCCCAGCTCTGCATCCTGTCAATGTCCCGTTGCAACCTACAACAGCCCTCCACACTATCCACAACTCCAGCAACCTTTGTGTCATCGGCAAACTTGCTAATCCAGCCTTCCACTCCCTCATCCAAGTCATTTATAAACATCACAAAGAGCAGAGGTCCCAGAACAGATCCTTGTGGAACACCACTGGTCACCGAGCTTCATGCTGAATACTTTCCATCTACTACCACCCTCTGACTTGTATGGGCCAGCCAATTCTGTATCCAGACAGCCAACTTTCCCTGTATCCCCTGCCTCCTTACTTTCTGAATGAGCCTACCATGGGGAACCTTATCAAACGCCTTGCTAAAATCCATATACACCACATCCACTGCTCTTCCTTCATCAATGTGTTTTGTCACATCTTCAAAGAATTCAATAAGGCTTGTGAGGCATGACCTGCCCCTCACAAAGCCATGCTGACTGTCTCTAATCAAACTATGCTTTTCCAAATAATCATAAATCCTGTCTCTCAGAATCCTCTCCAATAATTTGCCCACTACCGACGTAAGACTGACTGGTCTATAATTCACAGGGTTATCCCTATTCCCTTTCTTGAACAAGGGAATAACATTTGCCACCCTCCAATCATCTGGTACTACTCCTGTGGACAGTGAAGACGCAAAGATCATCGCCAAAGGCGCGGCAATCCCTTCCCTCGCTTCCCGTAATATCCTTGGGTATATCCCGTCTGGCTCCGGGGACTTATCTGTCCTCATATCATTCAAAATTTCCAGCACATCCTCCCCCTTAACCTCAACCTGTTTGAGCATATCAGCCTGTTCCACGCTGTCCTCACAAACGACAAGGTCCCTCTCACTAGTGAATACTGAAGTAAAATTATTCATTTAGGACCTCCCCTACCTCCTCCGACTCCAGGCACAAGTTCCCTCCACTATCCCTGATCGGCCCTACCCTCACTCTGGCCATCCTCTTGTTCCTCACATAAGTGTAGAACGCCTTGGGATTTTCCTTAATCCTACCCGCCAAGACTTTTTCATGTCCCCTTCTAGCTCTCCTAAGTCCATTCTTCAGTTCCTTCCTGGCTACCTTGTAACCCTCTAGAGCCCTGTCTGATCCTTGCTTCCTCAACCTTAAGTAAGCTTCCTTCTTCCTCTTGACTAGCTGTTCCGCTTCTCTTGTCATCCAACGTTCCTTCACCCTACCATCCCTTCCCTGCCTCATCGGGACAAACATATCCAGCAGTCGCAGCAAGTGCTCCCTAAACAACCTCCACATTTCTGTCGTGCATTTCCCTGAGAACATCTGTTCCCAATTTATGCTCCCCAGTTCCTGCCTAATAGCATTGTAATTCCCCCTCCCCCAATTCAATATTTTCCCATCCCGTCTGCTCCTGTCCCTCTCCATGACTATAGTAAAGGTCAGGGAGTTGTGATCACTATCACCGAAATGCTCTCCCACCGAGAGATCTGCCACCTGGCCTGGTTCGTTGCCAAGCACCAAATCCAACATAGTCTCCCCTCTAGTCGGCCTATCTACATATTGAGTCAGGAAACCTTCCTGGACACACCTGACAAAAACTGCTCCATCCAAACTATTTGCACTAAGGAGGTTCCAATCAATATTAGGGAAGTTGAAGTCACCCATGACAACAACCCTGTTACTTCTGCACGTGTGGGAGTCTTTCAAACGTCAGCTGATCAGAATCCAGGACCAGCATGTTCCTGTGAGGAAGAAAGACAAGTTTGGCAAGTTTCGGGAAGCTTGGATAACACGGGATATTGTGAGCCTAGTCAAAAAGAAAAAGGAAGCATTTGTAAGGGCTGGAAGGCTGGGAACAGACGAATCCCATGAGGAATATAAATACAGTAGGAAGGAACTTAAGCAAGGAGTTAGGAGGGCTAAAAGGAGTCATGAAAAGTCATTGGCAAACAGGATTAAGGAAAATCCCAAGGCTTTTTATACGTATATAAAGAGCAAGAGGGTAACCAGGGAAAGGGTTGGCCCGTTCAAGGACAGAGAAGGGAATCTATGTGTGGAGCCAGAGAAAATGGGCGAGGTGCTAAATGAGTACTTTGCATCAGTATTCACCAAGGAGAAGGACTTGTGGATGATGGGCCTAGGGAAGGGAGTGCAGATAGTCTCAGTCATCTCATTATCAAAAAGGAGGAGGTGTTGGGTGTCTTGCAATGCATTAAGGTAGATAAGTCCCCAGGGCCTGATGGGATCTACCCTAGAATACTGAGGGAGGCAAGGGAAGAAATTGCTGGGGCCTTGACAGAAATCTTTGCATCCTCATTGGCTACAGGGGAGGTCCCAGAGGACTGGAGAATAGCCAATGTTGTTCCTTTGTTTAAGAAGGGTGGCAAGGATAATCCAGGAAATTATAGGCTGGTGAGCCTTACGTCAGTGGTAGGGAAACTATTGGAGAGGATTCTTCAGGACAGGATTTACTCCCATTTGGAAACAAATGGACTTATTAGCGAGAGACAGCATGGTTTTGTGAAGGGGAGGTCGTGTCTTACTAATTTGATTGAGTTTTTTGAGGAAGTGACAAAGATGATTGATGAAGGAAGGGCAGTGGATGTTGTCTATATGGACTTCAGTAAAGCCTTTGACAAGGTCCCGCATGGCAGACTGGGGAAAAAGGTGAAGTCACACGGGATCAGAGGCGAGCTGGCAAGATGGATACAGAACTGGCTCGGTCATAGAAGACAGAGGGTATCAGTGGATGGGTGTTTTTCTGAACGGAGGGATGTGACTAGTGGTGTTCCGCAGGGATCAGTGCTGGGACCTTTGCTGTTTGTAGTATATATAAATGATTTGGAGGAAAATGTAGCTGGTCTGATTAGTAAGTTTGCGGATGACACAAAGGTTGGTGGAGTTGCAGATAATGATGAGGATTGTCAGAGGATACAGCAGGATATAGATCGGTTGGAGACTTGGGCGGAGAAATGGCAGATGGAGTTTAATCCGGACAAATGTGAGGTAATGCATTTTGGAAGGTCTAATGCAGGTGGGAAGTATACAGTAAATGGCAGAACCCTTAGGAGTATTGACAGGCAGAGAGATCTGGGCGTACAGGTCCACAGGTCACTGAAAGTGGCAACGCAGGTGGATAAGGTAGTCAAGAAGGCATACGGCATGCTTGCCTTCATTGGTCGGGGCATAGAGTATAAAAATTGGCAAGTCATGTTGCAGCTGTACAGAACTTTAGTTAGGCCACACTTAGAATATTGCGTGCAATTCTGGTCGCCACACTACCAGAAGGACGTGGAGGCTTTGGAGAGGGTACAGAGGAGGTTTACCAGGATGTTGCCTGGTCTGGAGGGCATTAGCTATGAGGAGAGGTTGGATAAACTCGGATTGTTTGCACTGGAACGACAGAGGTGGAGGGGCGACATGATAGAGGTTTACAAAGTTATGAGCAGCATGGACAGAGTGGATAGTCAGAAGCTTTTTCCCAGGGTGGAAGAGTCAGTTACTAGGGGACATAGGTTTAAGGTGTGAGAGGCAAAGTTTAGAGGGGATGTGCGAGGCAAGTTTTTTACACAGAGGGTGGTGAGTGCCTGGAACTTGCTGCCAGGGGAGGTGGTGGAAGCAGATACGATAGCGACGTTTAAGAGGCATCTTGACAAATACATGAATAGGAAGGGAATAGAGGGATATGGGCCCCGGAAGTGCAGAAGGTGTTAGTTTAGGCAGGCATCAAGATCGGCGCAGGCTTGGAGGGCCGAATGGCCTGTTCCTGTGCTGTACTGTTCTTTGTGATGCCCCCTCCCGCCAGTTCTAGACTCTCCAGTCGGGGTTCGGTGGTGGGGGAGGGGGAACAGCCTGTCAGCATCTATCTTGTCAAAGCCCCTCTCCGAATGTTACACGTTTCAATGAGATCACCTCTCATTCTTCTAAACTCTCGGGAATATCGGTCCCATTCTACTCCATCTCTCCTCATAGGACACCCCCCTTCATCCCGGGAATCAGTCTAGCGAATCTTCGCTGCACCCCACCTCTCGGGCAAGTATATCCTTCTTTAGGCAAGGAGACCAAAACTGTCCTCATTACTCCAGCTGTGGTCTCACTAAAGCTCTGTATAATTACTCTTCTACTCAATTCACTTTGTGATAAAGGCCATTGCATTCATCTTCCTAACTGCTTGCTCTACCTAGCGTTAACCTTCTGTGATTCATGGACAAGGATACTCCGGTCCCTCGGAATACCAACATTTCCCAGTCTCTCACCATTTAAAAATATTCTGCTTTTCTATTCCTACGACCAAAGTGAATATCTTCACACTTCCCCACATTATACTCCATCTGCTACCTTCGTTGCTCACTCACTTAACCCGTCTAAATCTGTGTCCTCTTCACTCAGTTTTATTCATTGAATTCAAACTCCAACTTCTACTGTGGTAGCAGATTAAAAAGCAGGACCTCAGAGGTTGTAATCTCTGGATTACTCCCGGTGCCACGTGCTAGTGAGGGTAGGAACAGGAGGATAGAGCAGGTGGCTGAAGAGATGGTGCAGGAGGGAGGGCTTGAGTTCCCTGGATCACTGGGTCTGTTTCTGGCGAAGGTGGGACCTGTACAAGTTGGACAGGTTGCACCTGAACCGGAACGGGATCAATATCCTTGCTGGGTGGTTTGCTAGTGCTGTTGGCGGGGGGAAGGGATAAAGAGTGGAGGTATGGTACGGGGTGATGCACAGCCAAATATAGAAGAGAAACTCAGCCAGTCTGGAAGGCAGAGCAAATCTCCTTTGGCCTCCTTATCTCGAGAGACAATGGATAAGCGCCTGGAGGTGGGTCAGTGGTTTGTGAAGCAGCGCCTGGAGTGGCTATAAAGGCCAATTCTAGAGTGACAGGCTCTTCCACAGGTGCTGCAGAGAAATTTGTTTGTCGGGGCTGTTACACAGTTGGCTCTCCCCTTGCGCCTCTGTCTTTTTTCCTGCCAACTGCTAAGTCTCTTCGACTCACCACATTTTAGCCCCGTCTTTATGGCTGCCCACCAGCTCTGGCGAACGCTGGCAACTGACTCCCACGACTTGTGATCAATGTCACAGGATTTCATGTCGCGTTTGCAGACGTCTTTAAAGCGGAGACATGGACGGCCGGTGGGTCTGATACCGGTGACGAGCTCGCTGTACAATGTGTCCTTGGGGATCCTGCCATCTTCCATGCGGCTCACATGGCCAAGCCATCTCGAGCGCCACTGACACAGTAATGTGTACAAGCTGGGGATGTATTCACCGAGGAGAGGGACATGACGGATGTTGAGGTTAGGGACAGATGTTTGATTACTCTAGGTCAAGTCGGCATAAGGAGGGAGGAAGTGTTGGGTATTCTAAAAGGCATTAAGGTGGACAAGTCCCCAGGTCCGGATGGGATCTATCCCAGGTTACTGTGGGAAGCGAGAGAGGAAATAGTTGGGGCCTTAACAGATATCTTTGCAACATCCTTAAACACGGGTGAGGTCCCGGAGGACTGGAGAATTGCTAATGTTGTCCCCTTGTTTAAGAAGGGTAGCAGGGATAATCCAGGTAATTATAGACCGGTGAGCCTGACGTCAGTGGTAGGGAAGCTGCTGGAGAAGATACTGAGGGATAGGATCTATTCCCATTTGGAAGAAAATGGGCTTATCAGTGATAGGCAACATGGTTTTGTGCAGGGAAGGTCATGTCTTACCAACTTAATAGAATTCTTTGAGGAAGTGACAAAGTTGATTGATGAGGGAAGGGCTGTAGATGTCATATACATGGACTTCAGTAAGGCGTTTGATAAGGTTCCCCATGGCAGGCTGATGGAGAAAGTGAAGTCGCATGGGGTCCAAGGTGTACTAGCTAGATGGATAAAGAACTGGCTGGGCAACAGGAGACAGAGAGTAGCAGTGGAAGGGAGTTTCTCAAAATGGAGACGTGTGACCAGTGGTGTTCCACAGGGATCTGTGCTGGGACCACTGTTGTTTGTGATATACATAAATGATTTGGAGGAAAGTATAGGTGGTCTGATTAGCAAGTTTGCAGACGACACTAAGATTGGTGGAGTAGCAGATAGTGAAGGGGACTGTCAGAGAATACAGCAGAATATAGATAGACTGGAGAGTTGGGCAGAGAAATGGCAGATGGAGTTCAATCAGGGCAAATGCGAGGTGATGCATTTTGGAAGATCCAATTCAAGAGTGAACTATACAGTAAATGGAAAAGTCCTGGGGAAAATTGATGTACAGAGAGATTTGGGTGTTCAGGTCCACTGTTCCCTGAAGGTGGCAACGCAGGTCAATAGAGTGGTCAAGAAGGCATACGGCATGCTTTCCTTCATCGGACGGGGTATTGAGTACAAGAGTTGGCAGGTCATGTTACAGTTGTGTAAGACTTTGGTTCGGCCACATTTGGAATACTGCGTGCAGTTCTGGTCACCACATTACCAAAAGGATGTAGATGCTTTGGAGAGGGTGCAGAGGAGGTTCACCAGGATGTTGCCTGGTATGGAGGGCGCTAGCTATGAAGAGAGGTTGAGTAGATTAGGATTATTTTCATTAGAAAGACGGAGGTTGAGGGGGGACCTGATTGAGGTGTACAAAATCATGAGAGGTGTAGACAGGGTGGATAGCAAGAAGCTTTTTCCCCAGAGTGGGGGATTCAATTACTAGGGGACACGAGTTCAAAGTGAAAGGGGAAAAGTTTAGGGGGGATATGCGTGGAAAGTTCTTTACGCAGAGGGTGGTGGGTGCCTGGAATGCGTTGCCAGCGGAGGTGGTAGACGCGGGCACGATAGCGTCTTTTAAGATGTATCTAGACAGATACATGAATGGGCAGGAAGTAAAGAGATACAGACCCTTAGAAAATAGGCGACAGGTTTAGATAGAGGATTTGGATCGGCGTAGGCTTGGAGGGCCGAAGGGCCTGTTCCTGTGCTGTAATTTTCTTTGTTCTTTGTTCTATGTTGGCCGCCTCGAGGACTTCTGTGTTGGAGATATAGTCCTGCCACCTGATGTCAAGTATTCTCCGGAGGCAGCGAAGATGGAATGAATTGAGACGTCGCTCTTGGCTGGCATACGTTGTCCAGGCCTCGCTGCCATAGAGCAAGGTACTGAGGACACAGGCCTGATACACTCGGACTTTTGTGTTCCGTGTCAGTGCGCCATTTTCCCACACTCTCTTGGCCAGTCTGGACATAGCAGTGGAAGCCTTTCCCATGCGCTTCTTGATTTCTGCATCGAGAGACAGGTTACTGGTGATAGTTGAGCCTAGGTAGGTGAACTCTTGAACCACTTCCAGAGCGTGGTCGCCAATATTGATGGATGGAGCATTTCTGACGTCCTGCCCCATGATGTTTGTTTTCTTGAGGCTGACGGTTAGGCCAAATTCATTGCAGGCAGACGCAAACCTGTCGATGAGACTCTGCAGGCACTCTTCAGTGTGAGATGTTAAAGCAGCATCGTCAGCAAAGAGGAGTTCCCTGATGAGGACTTTCCGTACTTTGGTCTTCGCTCTTAGACGGGCAAGGTTGGACAACCTGCCCCCTGATCTTGTGTGGAGGAAAATTCCTTCTTCAGAGGACTTGAAAGAAGCAGGGAGAAGAAAATCCCAAAAAGTGTGGGGGCGAGAACACAGCCCTGTTTCACGCCACTCAGGATAGGAAAGGGCTCTGATGAGGTTTGCTAGTGCTGTTGGGGGGGGGGGGGGATGGGATACAGAGTGGAGGTATGGTACGGGGTGATGCACAGCCAAATATAGAAGAGAAACTAAGCCAGTCTGGAAGACAGAGCAAATATAGACCTGTTAAGGCACAACTGAATAATGCAAGGCTGGATTGCATCGATTTTAACACAAGGAGTCTTATTAGTAAGGCAGATGAATTGAGGGCATTGATTAACACATGGGATTATGATATTATTGCTATCACAGAGACATGGTTGAGGGAGGGGCAGGACTGGCAACTCAATATTCCAGAGTATAGAATCTTCAGGTGTGATAGGGAAGGGGATAAAAGAGGTGGCATTGCATTGTTGATCAAGGAGTCAATTACTGCAGTAAGGAGGGATGATATCTTAGAAGGTTCCTCAAATGAGGCCATATGGGTAGAACCTGAAATCAAAAAGGGAGGCAATCACTTTGCTGGGCGTGTACAACAGGCCTCCAAACAGTCAGGGAGAGATAGAGGAACAGATATGTAGGCAAATCTCAGAGAGGTGTAAAAATAATCGGGTAATAATAGGGGATTTCAACTTCCCCAATATTAACTGGGATAGTCTTAGTGCAAAAGGCTTAAAGGGGGCGGAATTCTTAAAATGCATACAGGAGAGCTTTTTGAGCCGGTACGTAGAAAGTTCTACAAGAGAAGGGGCAGTACTGGACCTAATCCTAGGAAATGAAGCTGGGCAAGTGGTAGAAGTATCAGTGGGGGTGCATTTCGGGGATAGTGATCATAACTCGAAGATTTAAGGTAGTTATGGAAAAGGACAAAGACGGACCGGAAATAAAAGTACTGAATTGGGGAAAGGCCGATTTCAATTTGATAAAACAGGATCTGGCCAAAGAAGACTGGGAGCAGCTACTTGTAGGAAAATCTACATCAGGCCAGTGGGAGTCATTCAAAGAGGAAATAGTGAGGGTTCAGAACCAACATGTACCCATTAAGGTGAAGGGTAGGAATCAAGTCCAGGGAACCCTGGATGTCAAGGGATATAGAGTATTGGATCAGGAAAAAAAAGGAGGCTTATGGCAGATTCGGAGCCCTGAAAACAGCGGAGGCACTAGAGGAGTATAGAAAGTGTAGGGGGGTACTTCAAAAAGTAAGTAGGAGGGCGAAGAGGGGACATGAAAAAACATTGGCGGGCAAGATAAAGAAAAATCCTAAGGCGTTTTATAAGTATATTAAGGGCAAGAGGATAACCAGGGAAAGAGTAGGGCCCATTAAGGACCAAAGTGGCAATCTATGTGTGGAGCCGGAGGACATAGGTGAGGTTTTAAATGATTACTTTTCATCTGTGTTCACTATGTAGGTGTAGAGATCAGGGAGGGGGATTGTGATATACTTGAACAAATTAGCATTGAAAGGGAGGAGGTTTTAGCGGGCTTAAAAGTGGATAAATCCCCAGGCCCAGATGAGATGTATCCCAGGCTGTTATGTGAGGCAAGGGAGGAGATTGCAGGGGTTCTGACACAAATGTTCAGTTCCTCTCTGACCACAGGAGAGGTACCAGAGGACTGGAGGACAGTGAATGTGGTACCATTATTCAAGAAGGGTAGCAGGCATAAACCAGGTAATTACAGGTCGGTGAGTCTAACATCAGTGGTTGGGAAACTATTGGAAAAAATTCTGAGGGACAGGATTAATCTCCACTTGGAGAGGCAGGGATTAATCAGGGATAGTCAGCACTGCTTTGTCAGGGGGAGATCGTGTCTGACTAACCTGATTGAATTTTTCGAGGTGGTGACTAGATGTGTAGATGAGGGTAAAGCAGTTGATGTAGTCTACATGGACTTCAGTAAGGCTTTTGATAAGGTCCCACATAGGAGATTGGTTAAGAAGGTAACAGCCCATGGGATCCAGGGCAATTTGACAAAGTGGATCCAAAATTGGCTTCGTGGCAGGAGGCAGAGGGTGATGGTCGAGGGTTGTTTTTGCGATTGGAAGCCTGTGACCAGTGGTGTACTGCAATGATCGTAAGATGGGCGGAGCAGTGGCAAATGGAATTTAATCCTGAGAAGTGTGAGGTGATGCATTTTGGGAGGACTAACAAGGCAAGGGAATATACAATGGATGGTAGGACCCTAGGAAGTACAGAGGGTCAGAGGGACCTTGGTGTACTTGTCCATAGATCACTGAAGGCAGCAGCACAGGTAGATAAGGTGGTTAGGAAGGCAAATGGGATACTTGCCTTTATTAGCCAAGGCATAGAATATAAGAGCAGGGAGGTTATGACGGAAATAAAAACAAGAAATGCTGGAACCACTCAGCAGGTCTGGCAGCATCTGTGAAAAGAGAAACAGAGTTAATGTTTTGGGTCAGTGACCCTTCTTCGGAGCAGTTCCGAAGAAAGGTCACTGACCCGAAACGTTAACTCTGCTTCTCTTTTCACAGATGCTGCCAGACCTGCTGAGTGGTTCCAGCATTTCTTGTTTTTATTTCAGATTTCCAGCATCTGCAGTATTTTGCTTTTATTTTAGAGGTTTTGACGGAGCTGTACAAAACGCTAGTTAGGCCACAGCTGGAGTACTGTGTACAGTTCTGGGCACCACACTATAGGAAGGATGTGATTGCACTGGAGAGGGTGTAGAGGAGATTCACCAGGATGTTGCCTGGGCTGGAGCATTTCAGCTATGAAGAGAGACTGAAAAGGCTAGGGTTGTTTTCCTTAGAGTAGAGAAGGCTGAGGGGGGGGACCTGATTGAGGTATACAAAATTATGAGGGGCATTGATAGGGTAGACAGCAAGAGACTTTTTCCCTTAGTGGAGGTGTCAATAACCAGGGGGCATAGATTTAAGGTAAGGGGCAGGAGGTTTAGAGGGAATTTGAGGAAACAGTTTTTCACCCAGGGGGTGGTTGAAATCTGGAACACACTTCCTGAAGAGGTGATAGAGGCAGGAACCCTCACAACATTTAAGAAGTATTTAGACGAGCACTTGAAACACCAAAGTATACAAGGCTACAGGCAAGGTGCTGGAAAATGGGACGAGAATAGTTAGGTGCTAGGTGGCCGGCACAGAGACGATGGGCCGAAGGGCCTGTTTCAGTGCTGTATAACTCTATGATTATGACTGAATTATTTAAATGTTTTCCATTGGCTTTATCTTTTTATCTCGTTTTCCCAATTCACCTGGGCTGACTCAGCCCCTATGTTGTGACCTACTTTGTTTTGTTGAGATTTAACGCCCTGTTTTCGAATGTGACCGAACAATGAAACGCTCAGCTCCCTTGCACATTGACACTTCAGATTGTAAGGTTCACTGGTGCCCTGTTAAAGGGACTGTCACAAGATATTTCTCTGGGACTGCTTGATGCAGCGAACGTGGATGTGGTTGTTGAGGACGTTGATGTGGTTGCTGACGTTAAACCTGCTCCCCTTGCCGTCAGCTGCAAGGTAACTGGGCAGGTTCTGCAGCATGCCTGTCGACTATCTGGCCACGCCTCGCTGCCTTTTCCTGGAGTGGCAGTAGACTGACTGGCTCCAGGCGGAAACGCTCGAACCATTTGATGTGTGACCCTCGCCCTCACCGCACGGCTGCTGAGGGGTCTCGGGGTGACCCCCCTGCTGCTTTCCGGACTGCCGGCCTGCACTGTACGATTGCTCAGAGGCAGTCTGGCATTTCCACCCTTGGGATTCTCAGTCCCACTGCTAATGGAAGGTATGTGTCCATTCCCAGCACTGTCTCAGTCCCAGTACCTGACTAGTAATCGTTTCTCAGATTCTCAGTGTGTCCTCTGTATCTAACCCCCCCCGTGCTGTATCTGTCCAGGGAGTGTTTGATGGGGGACAGTGTAGAGGGAGCTTTACTCTGTATCTAACCCCCCCGTACTGTATCTGTCCAGGGAGTGTTTGATGGGGGACAGTGTAGAGGGAGCTTTACTCTGTATCTAACCCCCCGTTTTTTTTTTTTGTTTTTTTTTTATCTATCCTGTGCTGTACCTGTCCTGGGAGCGTTTGATGGGACAGTGTAGAGGGAGCTTTACTCTTGCTATCCTGTTTTTTTTTTTTTTTACTCTGTATCTAACCCCGTTTTTTTTTGATGGGGACAGTGCAGAGGGAGCTTTACTCTGTATCTAACCCCGTTTTTTTTTTAAGGTGGCCTTTATACCCCAGGCCCCTTTTATATTTTTCACATCGAGGGGGCCTTTATCCCTCAGGCCCCCTTTATGTACATATTTACAGTTTTAAAATAACTTTATTAAAACAGATAAATAAACAAAAAAACTCAAATTAAAATGCCATTCTCGGCGTCGACGATGCACTCCAGTCCCTGCGGTGCCCACCGGTCGCGGAAGGCCTCAAGCGTCCCGGCGGATACCGCATGCTCCTTTTCCAGGGACACCCGGGCGCGAACGTAACCGCGGAAGAGGGGCAGGCAATCGGGGAGGACGGACCCCCCGACGGCCCGCAACCTGGACCTGTGAATTGCCACCTTGGCCAGGCCCAGGAGCAGACCGACGAGGAGATCCTCCTCCCGGCCCGAGCCCCTCCGCACCGGGTGCCCAAAGATCAGGAGCGTGGGACTGAAGTGCAGCCAGAATTTGAGGAGCAGCCCCTTCAGATACTCAAATAGGGGCTGCAACCTCGCACACTCCGTATAAACGTGGAACACGGACTCGTCCAGGCCGCAGAAAGTACAGCTGGCCTGGGAGTCCGTGAACCTACTTAAAAGCCTATTGCACGGGACTGCTCTGTGCAGCACCCTCCACCCCAGGTCCCCGATGTAAAGAGGGAAGACTCCCGCGTAGAGAGACCTCCATCGGGGTTTCCCCTCGCCGCCAGATGGCAACGCGGACCGCCAGGGCGTGTCCGGCCGGCTGACGAGGGCGAGGAAGTGGAGAGTGTGCAGGAACAGCCCGTACAGGAAACCCCTCCGCGCCGATTGGAATGGCACGGAGGGCATTTCCGAGAGGCGGCTCGGGTTGTGCGGGACCGGCTCCCGAGGAGGGTTTCGGGACCTGGGTCCGATGAGCAGTTCCGGCCGAGCGGGGGTCAACTCGGCCGGGATCGCTCCGCACTCCCGAGCCCCCTCGCCACCCGCAGTGAGGGGCGCCCCGGGGGTTTCGGCTACTCCTCCGCCCGCCGGACCGTCCCCGGAGTCGGCCGCCCGGACAGCCGAGGCGCTCTCCTCCGCCGGCGGGGGAGCGCCCTGACTGGAGGCGACCATGTTCCAGACTCGGAAAAGATCCCGGTAAAAGACAGGCAACTCCCTCAGAGAGGCGCGGCTAACGGACTCCACCGGGAGCTGCGTGTCGTCTTGAAGGCAGTGACACTGGCGGAAAAAATACGTCGCCAGCGCACACCATCTGGGAGGACGCTCGACGTACAGGTATCTCTGCAGGGTCCGAAGGCGGAGAGTCGCAGCCTGGGTGCGGACGCACACCAGCGACTGACCGCCCTCCTCGATCGGGAGACTCAGGACCGCGGCAGAGACCCAGTGTTTCCTCTTGCCCCAGAAGAAATCGACGAGTTTCTTCTGGATCTTGGTGGCAAATACAGGGGGCGGGGCCAAAGTGACCAACCGGTACCACAGCATGGAGGCCACCAGTTGGTTTATGACCAACGCTCGGCCCCTGTAGGAAAGCACTCGGAGCAGTCCTGTCCAGCGCCCCAGCCGAGCGGTGACTTTCGCCTCCAACTCCTGCCAGTTTGCCGGCCAGGCTTCCTCAGCGGGGCTAAGGTGGACTCCCAGATAGAGGAGGTGCGTGGTGCTCCACGCAAAAGGTGTCATCTCCTCCGGCAGGGAGTCCACCCGCCACTGACCAACCAGGAGTCCGGAACATTTCTCCCAATTGATCCTCGCGGAGGACGCGGCAGAAAAGGTCTGCTGGCAGTCGCGCATCCTCCGCAAGTCAACGGGATCTGTGATTGCGAGGAGCACGTCGTCGGCGTAAGCCGAGAGGACGACCCGCATGGCCGGCTCGCGCAGAGCCAATCCCGTCAACCTCCTGCGAAGCAGGCACAGGAAGGGCTCCACGCAGATGGTATACAATTGGCCGGACATGGGGCACCCCTGACGCACTCCTCTCCCAAATCGAAGGGGCGCCGTCAAGGACCCGTTAACCTTGATTAGACACTCTGCGGCGGCGTATAAAAGTCGGACCCGGGCCACGAAATGCGGCCCGAGTCCGAAAGCGCGCAGGGTCCCGAAAAGGTAATCGTGATCCACCCTGTCGAACGCCTTCTCCTGATCGAGGGAGAGAAAGGCGACCGACTGACCAGTCCTCTGGGAAAGATGGATCAGGTCCCGGACCAGGTGGATGTTGTCCTGGATGGACCGGCCCGGGACTGTGTAGGACTGGTCGGGGTGGATCATGTGGGCCAGCACGGAGCCCAGGCGGGTAGACATAGCCCGGGCAAAGATCTTATAATCCGTGCTGAGGAGGGAGACCGGACGCCAGTTTTTAAGCAGGCGGAGATCGCCCCTCTTCGGCAGCAGGACGATGACCGCCCTGCGCCACGAGAGGGGCATCTCCCCGGTCGCCAGGCTTTCCCCCAGGACCCCCGCGTAATCGTCCCCCAGGACATCCCAGAACGCCCTGAGGAACTCCACGGTCAACCCATCCAGCCCTGGGGATTTGCCCCTCGAGAGCTGGTGGAGGGCGCCAGTCAGCTCCGCCAACGTGAGCGGAGCCTCCAATCCTTCGGCGCCCTCCGGGCTGACCTGCGGCAGGTCCTCCCACAAAACTCTGCGCGCATCCTCACTGGACGGATCCGGAGAGAACAACGCACTGTAATACGTCCGGACCAGGAGGCCCATTCCCTCCGGATCCGTGATGGAGGATCCGTCGTCGGCCAGCAGCTCAACGAGCTGCTTACGGACCCCCCGCCATTTTTCCAGCGAGTAGAAGAAGGGTGAGGCGCGGTCCAAATCTTGCAGGATCTGGATCCGCGACCTCACGTACGCGCCTCGGGACCCTATGAGCTGCAGGTTCCTCAGCGCGCCCTTCTTCTCTTTGTACGCCTGCCACAGGGCCGGGTCCGCGACATCATGACCGATGTGGGACTCCAAGTCGAGCACCTCCCTCTCAAGGCACCCGATCTCGGCTTCCCGCCTCTTGGTCGACCCCTTCGCGTACTCCTGACAGAAGACGCGGATGTGAGTCTTGCCCACATCCCACCATAGCCTCAAGGAGGGGAAGCCCCCCTGCTTCCTTCTCCAGTCGGCCCAGAATCGACAGAACGAGTCCCGAAATCGCACGTCCTCCAGCAGCCGGTTGTTAAAGTGCCAGTACGCGGACCCCGCCCGCGTGCGGAGCGGAGTGAACTCCGCCCACACCAGGCGGTGGTCCGAGCACGGCACCAGCCGCATGGAGGCCGCCGAAACGCGGGAGACGTACGCCTGCGAAATGTAGAGGCGGTCGATTCGCGACCCCCCTCCTCCAGACCTCCACGTGAAGGCGCTGGAGTCGGGATGGAGATTCCGCCAGACGTCCACCAAGTTAAGGGAGCTGATCAGTCCCCTCAACTTCTCCACCGACGCTTGGCCGCGCTGGGGACCGGAGCGATCCCCCACCTCGAGGGTGCAGTTAAAATCCCCCCCGAGGATGATGCACTCGCCGCTATCGATGGAGCTCAAGAGAGCGGACACTTCTTCAAAGAAGCGCGCTTGCAAAGCGCCGGGCCTGGGCGCGTACACATTCACAAAGTGGAGCGGCACGCTACCCAGGCGAACGGCGAGGTGGAGCAAGCG
This sequence comes from Heterodontus francisci, assembly GCF_036365525.1. Lineage (NCBI taxonomy): Eukaryota > Metazoa > Chordata > Chondrichthyes > Heterodontiformes > Heterodontidae > Heterodontus > Heterodontus francisci. The sequence continues at coordinate 1,188,825 of NC_090415.1, forward strand.
GCCCGGCACTAGCTCCTTGACCCCCAAGATCTCCGGCTGAAAAGTCGGGGCCAACAAGATAGCCACCCCACTAGAAATAGGGGTGAGGTGACTCATGTAGACCCCACCCTGCCACTCCAGGAGCCAGGTGGCTTCGTCTCCCGGAACGGTGTGGGTTTCCTGCAGAAAGCTCACCGCGTATCTCCCTTCCCTAAGGACTGAGAGATTGTGAAATCTGCGGTGAGCCCCTCTGCTGCCGTTGATGTTGAGGCTGGCTATGGTTATCTTCATGTCAAAGGTACTTAAAACCCGTCACCAACAGCTCACTGTGAGGAGGGAGTGGAAGTGCACCTGGCCCTCCACTCCCCCAGCAACCCATTGAGGAACACATTAAAACGGCGCCTCTCAACCAGTTTCACGTCCGCGCGCTTGCCCGCTATCTTAAGGGCGGCACGGACGGACTGGATGATCAGCGCCAGATTCGACCAACGGTCGAGGGCCAGCTGAACTTTATTGCGGCAACCCCTGCAAGCCGCGAGGAAATCCCGGAGTTCCGCCGTGGGGATGAGAGGAGATTCGGTGGGAGGCACGAGGGACTCCACCACCTCACTGGCGATGGAATCAAGATCATCCTCCGTGCCCCGCACCGAATCCCCATCCTCCTCCGGGTCGTCACCGCCAGCGGCCAACACATCCACCACACACTGTGGGGCGGACGTCCCGGCCGCGCCAGCTGGTCCCGCCTCCGTCACGATCCCACCCCCAGGATCGATGGCGGAGGAGTCCTCTCTGGGTTCTATTGTGAAACTGGAGCCTGTAGGCACCAGCGGCTCAGGACCCCCCTCCACCTCCGTCCCCAGGGCAATGAGTGGTCCAGGGGAGACAGAAGTTCCCGACTCCGGGAAACCAGCCGGAGCCGAGATTGGAGGCGGAGGGAGGAGGCCATCTCCCGCTCCGCCAGCACCCACAGGCCCAGCAGGTGGGGCAGCATTCTCAGTTATAACTGGGTCGGGTGTCTCCTGGTTGGTGGTGGACTCCGGCTGGGAGGCCCGACCCTCTGGGGCCTCGCCCTCCCCTTCATTCAGGACACCCGACCCAGTAGCAGTGGCAGAATGGGCGGCTTCCCCAGGCTCCCCCACCACAAGCAGGGCCCCACTTACTCCTTCAGTAGGGGCCTCATGTACCGGGGCCATCCCTTTCCCTCCATCCTGAGGAATTGGGAGCACCTGCCCGGACTTTGCAGCCTTGGTGGTGGCGGTAGGGGAAACCTGGGGACCCGAAACAGGAGACAGCTCCCCTCCAACAGATGGGCCCTGCGCCTCAGGGCCCCTTGTTACCTCTGTGGAGGGGTGCCTTCTCCTCTTTTTCCCAGTTGTGTGCGGAGGCTCAGAGACCTCCATATCATCAGAGGCCTCCACCTCCACACTCCTTTTTTTTATTCACCCTGGGCCTGAGCCCAGCCCTGGGGCAAGTTGACTTCCCGAGATCGGGCCTTGGGCTGAGCTCAGGCTCGGGTAGTGTCACGATATCCAGGGGACGCGCCTCTCGATGTTTATTTCTCCTCCGCGCCTTCCTTCCACTTGGACGGTCACCCCCCTCCCTGCCGGAGGCCGTGAAAACCACAGCCTCCGGTACCGACTGAATGGTATCTGGTGGTGGTGTAGTGGGGGTGGGAGGAGGTGCAGCGTCGCCACCCTGGGCCGCTGAGTTGGAGTTGGCAGCCGGGAGGTTGGGGCAGTTCTTACGAACATGCCCCACCCCCTTACAGACATGGCACCGCACCCCGTCCAAGGTCCAGAAGACGCGGTAGGCCGTCCCCTGGAATTCTACATTGAAGTGGCCCTCTGTCACCTCCTCCCGCGCCAGCTGCATGAATAACTGGCGGCGGAAGGAGTAGACGTGTCGGAGGCTGTTCTCCCGAAGACCGAGCGGGACTGGGGTGAGCCCCGTCTTTACCTCCCCCAGACGGTGCAGGTGGGGAAGGAGGAGCTCACCAGGGATGAAGGGTGGGACATTGGATAAAATGAGCCTTTGCGCAGTGGCCTCCAGGGGGTCCACTGGCAGAAAGGTCCCGCCCACGGTGAGCCCCTTGCTCAGAGCCAGGGACACCGCCCGCTCGGTCTTCAGGAAAAACACTGCCTTCCCGTACATTTTAGAGGCTGCAACAATGGCCGAAGGGCCGACAACCTCGGCCATTGCTTTCACGCATGCCTCTATAGTCATGTTCGGGTGGACGTAGCTCTTGACCCCATGCTTCGATGTTAATAAAGCAAACGGTGACGGGGCAACAGGTGCAGCTGCAGCAGCCGCAGCAGCATATGTACGGGAAGGCCCCGGCACCGGCGAAGAGGGGCTTGCCATGGGGTCTAAGAGCTACGTCCACCCCCAAGAAACAAAACAAATTTACACAATTTTAAAAAAGGAAAATTTAAACAAGGTGGAGTGGGAGTAGAGGATGATGGGGTAGGATGGTAAAGGAAAAGGGGAGGATAGGTGACTGAGGCGACTCAGTGGAGGAAGGGAGAGAAAGGCTGAAAAGGATGTTTGATCCAACTTCCAGTTGGAGCACCTTTATCACAATTAGTCCAAAACTGTTTGTTGTCTTCCAGTTGGGGGAGGCTTCTTCGCCCGGGACGGCTGGAGCCGCCCGGTACTCTCCTCTTCTGATTTTAACAAGACAGTCTTCACCCGGGCAACTCCAGCTGTCCCGAGCAGGCAGTTGGGGTGGGGAGGGAGCTCCCTGTGTGCAAGCACCAATACAAACACAGGGGCCCCTACTGGATTTGGCTGCCCCACCCCTGAGTCTTCAGGCCTCTTCTCCCTCCCCCAAACAGTTTAAACTTAATAGTCTTTCAGGTGCCCTGACACCCAACTCTCCAGAAAAATTGCAGCCTTCCTTGATGGTTTCCCTCCACTCTGTATTCACCTTTCTCCAGTCCCTCTCCCCAGTTGGTGCAGTCTCCACTCTCCACTCTGTATTCACCTTTCTCCAGTCCCTCTCCCCAGTTGCTGCAATCTCCACTCTGTATTCACCTTTCTCCAGTCTCCTCTCTCCAGTTGCTGCAGTCTCCACTCTCCACTCTGTATTCACCTTTCTCCAGTCTCTCTCCCCAATTGGTGCAGTCTCCACTCTCCACTCTGTATTCACCTTTCTCCAGTCTCCTCTCTCCAGTTGCTGCAGTCTCCACTCTCCACTCTGTATTCACCTTTCTCCACTCTCCTCTCTCCAGTTGCTGCAGTCTCCACTCTCCACTCTGTATTCACCACTCTCCAGTCTCCTCTCTCCACTCTGCAATTGCTGCAACACAGGTGCAGCTGCTCCCCCTGATTGCTGGCAGGAAGTGCTCCAAATTGCCCAGCCAATCCCAGTGCTGTACCTGTCCTGGGAGTGTTTGATGGGGACAGTGTCGAGGGAGCTTTACTCTGTATCTAACCCCCCCCCCCCTGTGCTGTACCTGTCCTGGGAGTGTTTGATGGGGACAGTGTCGAGGGAGCTTTACTCTGTATCTAACCACCCCCCCCCCGTGCTGTACCTGTCCTGGGTCATGTTTGATGGGGACAGTGTAGATGTGGGGAGGTACTGAGATGGTGCAAAAACTGTGAAAATGCCCGTCATTCTCTTTCCTCACCTGAACCTTCCCTGTTTTCTGTGCTGGAGGTTGTCGAGCGGAGGCGGGAAGCGGGCGAGAGAGGTGGACGGCCAGCGAGATGCTGCAGAATTCGCCGGTCATTCCCTGGAGCCCGGAGGTGGAGGGAGCGGAGCCGGTGAGCGCCGGGAGCCTTGGCCGAGACGAGGAGCGACAGGGAGAGTCGGTCCACCTGTCTGCGTCTGCGGGAGGTGCGGAGAGCCCGAGGGAGATGCCGTCGGAGGAGAAGGAGGAAGAGGAGGAGGGGATCGCTGACTGTCAGGGGGCCACCGGCGTCTCGGAGGAGGACGGAGATGTCACTTTTGCTCTTCCCCGGGGGGGTTTCATTGGCCCGTCGGGGGTGCTGGAGCCCCGGTATGTGGCCGCGGCAGAAGCGGGTCCCTCCTCCTCCTCCTCCTGCGCGGGCGGGGGTGGGGAGAAGCCCTTCCGCTGCACGGTTTGCGAGAAGGCTTTCTCGCGCTCCAACGCCCTGCTGGTGCACCAGCGGGTGCACACGGGCGAGCGGCCCTATCCCTGCCCCGTGTGCGGCAAGCGCTTCTCCCAGTCGTCCTCCCTCATCCAGCACCAGCGCATCCACACCGGGGCCAAGCCGTACCGCTGCGGCTTGTGCGATCGCCGTTTCCGCTTCTCCTCCGACCTCTCCAGCCACCGGCGCACCCACACGGGCGAGAAGCCCTACCGCTGTGGGGTGTGCAACAAGAGCTTCCGCCTGCCCTCGCACCTCTCCAGCCACCTGCGCACCCACACGGGCGAGAAGCCCTACCGCTGTGGGGTGTGCGGCAAGAGCTTCGGCATCTCGGCCAAGTTGGTGCAGCACTGGCGTATCCACACCGGCGAGCGCCCCTTCAGCTGCTCCGTCTGCCACAAGAGCTTCATCCAGTCCTACTCGCTGGTCTACCACCAGCGGGTCCACACGGGCGAGCGCCCCTACCAGTGCCCGCTCTGCGCCAAGAGCTTCACCCTGGCCTCCCTGCTCAAGACCCACCAGCGGGTCCACACCGGCGAGCGCCCCTACCAGTGCCCGGTCTGCTCCCGCCACTTCGCCACCTCCTCCAACCTCAAGTCCCACCAGCGGGTCCACACGGGGGAGAAGCCCTACCCCTGCGGGGTCTGCGGGCGCCGCTTCACCAAGTCCTCGCACGCCAAGAAGCACCAGCGGGTGCACGCCGACCGGGGTGGGGAGCAGCAGGCGGCGGAGGTGGCCACAGATCGGTGTCCCAGCCAAGCCAGCGACCTCAAACCCTGAAGCCGCCCCCCCCCCCCCCCCCCACCCCCGACCTCTGACCCCTCACCCCGGGTGGCGACCCCATTCCCCTCCCATACCGTGAGCAAAACGGGGAGACCGCGTCATGTAGAGAGGGAGGAGGGAGACGAGGAATCCTGGAGGTGCAGAGAGATAATTGGAGGCTCCCGTGTTGCAGAGAACCCAGTGGACGGGGGCGGAAATCATTTGGAAAGGTTAATGGCACGTCGGCCTTTAGCTGGAGGAAGCTGGAATACAAAGGGATGTTTCAGCTCTACAGAGATCTGGTTAGACCCCAGCTGGAGGAACTGCATTCAGTTCCAGACACTGCATCTCAGGAATGAGATACTGGCCTTGCAGGGGGAAACAATGCAGAGTCACCAGCATGCTCCTGGGGCTGAAAGGGTTAAATTACGGGGCCAGGTTGCAGAGTCTTTGTTTATACTCCCTCGCGTGTAGAAGATTAACGGGTGACCTAATGGAAGTGTTTAAGATGATTAAAGGATTCGATAGGGTAGTTAGAGAGAAACTGTTTGCTCTGGGGGAGGGGTGGGGGCAGTGGTGGGAGTCCAGAATAAGTGGGGTACAACTTTAAAATTAGAGCCAGGCTGATCAGAGGTGATGTCAGGAACCACTGGCTGAGGGGATGGGATTCCCCATGGGGACTGTCCCCTTGCCGGGGGGGACTGAACCCTTGCTAGGGGGGAACGGGTCTCCCCCATGGGGACTGACCCCTCGCTGGGGGGAACGGGTCTCCCCCATGGGGACTGACCCCTCACTGGGGTGGGATGGGTCTCCCCCATGGGGACTGACCCCTCACTGGGGGGAATGGGTCTCCCCCATGGGGACTGACCCCTCACTGGGGGGAGACGGGTCTCCCCCATGGGGACTGACCCCTCACTGGGGTGGGATGGGTCTCCCCCATGGGGACTGACCCCTCACTGGGGTGGGATGGGTCTCCCCCATGGGGACTGACCCCTCACTGGGGGGAGACGGGTTTCTCCATGGGGACTGACCCCTCACTGGGGTGGGATGGGTCTCCCCCATGGGGACTGACCCCTCACTGGAGGGAGACGGGTTTCCCCATGGGGACTGACCCCTCACTGGAGTGGGATGGGTCTCCCCCATGGGGACTGACCCCTCACTGGGGTGGAATGGGTCTCCCCCATGGGGACTGACCCCTCACTGGGGTGGGATGGGTTTCCCCATGGGGACTGACCCCTCACTGGGGTGGGATAGGTTTCCCCCATGGGGACTGACCCCTCACTGGGGGGAGACGGGTTTCTCCATGGGGACTGACCCCTCACTGGGGGGAGACGGGTTTCCCCATGGGGACTGACCCCTCACTGGGGGGAGACGGGTTTCCCCATGGGGACTGACCCCTCACTGGGGGGATGGTGGTCACTGATGGTCAGTTAAGGTCAGTTGTGTAACTCGGGGAGTGAATTTGGTCACCGTGTTTCAGGGGTGATAGACCAGGGGAATGCACCGTTTGCAGAAGCTGGTTGGATGGGAGAAGCTGCTGAAACTGACTGCAGGGAAGAGCATTGGGGGAGAGGGGAGACTGAGGCTTGGTGGGGGAGAGGGGAGACTGAGGCTTGGTGGGGGAGAGGGGAGACTGAGGCTTGGTGGGGGAGAGGGGAGACTGAGGCTTGGACAATAACCAGAAGCCATTGAAGTTCCAGAGTGAGCAGAAACTGAAGAGAAGGAGGTCAAAAATTCACAAACCAAACACACTGACACACACACACACACACACTGATACTGACACACACACACACACTGACACACACAAACACTGATACACACACACACACACACACACTGATACACACAAACACATACACACACACACACTGATACTGACACACACACACACACACTGACACACACAAACACTGATACACACACACAGACACACACAAACACTGATACACACAAACACTAATACACACACACACTGATACTGACACACACACACACTGATACACACAAACACTGATACACACACACAGACACACACAAACACTGATACACACACACAGACACACACAAACACTGATACACACACACAAACACTGACACACACAAACACTGATACACACAAACACTGATACACACACACTGATACTGACACACACACACACACTGACACACACAAACACTGATACACACACACACTGATACACACACACACATACTGACACACACAAACACACACTGATACTGACACACACACACTGACACACACAAACACTGATACACACAGACACACACACACACTGACACACACACACACTGATACTGACACACACAAACACTGATACACACACACACTGATACTGACACACACACACTGACACACACAAACACTGATACACACAGACACACACAAACACTGATACACACACACACACTGATACTGACACACACACACACAAACACTGATACACACACACACACACTGATACTGACACACACACACACTGACACACACAAACACTGACACACACACACAAACACACACACTGATACTGACACACACACACATGATACTGACACACACAAACACTAATACTGACACACACACACACACACACACTGATACTGACACACACACACACATGATACTGACATACACACACACACACACACATGATACTGACAGACACACACACACACACACTGATACTGACACACACACACATACACACACTGATACTGACACACACACACACATGATACTGACATACACACACACACATGATACTGACAGACACACACACACACACTGATACTGACACACACACACATAATCACACTGATACTGACATACACACACACATGATACTGACATACACACACACACACTGACACACACACACACATGATACTGACAGACACACACACACACACTGATACTGACACACATACACACACTGATACTGACACACACACACACATGATACTGACATACACACACACACACACTGATACTGACACACACACACTGATACTGACACACACACACTGATACTGACACACACAATCACACTGATACTGACATACACACACACATGATACTGACATACACACACACACATGATACTGACAGACACACACACACACACTGATACTGACACACACACACTGATACTGACGCACACACACATAATCACACTGATACTGACATACACACACACACATGATACTGACAGACACACACACACACACTGATACTGACACACATACACACACTGATACTGACACACACACACACATGATACTGACATACACACACACACACACTGATACTGACACACACACACTGATACTGACACACACACACTGATACTGACACACACAATCACACTGATACTGACATACACACACACATGATACTGACATACACACACACACATGATACTGACAGACACACACACACACACTGATACTGACACACACACACTGATACTGACGCACACACACATAATCACACTGATACTGACATACACACACACACATGATACTGACAGACACACACACACACACTGATACTGACACACGCACACTGATACTGACGCACACACACACACTGATACTGACACACACACAAACACTAATACTGACACACACACACACACACTGATACTGACATACACACACACACACTGACACACACACACACATGATACTGACAGACACACACACACACACTGATACTGACACACACACACATACACACACTGATACTGACACACACACACATGATACTGACATACACACACACACATGATACTGACAGACACACACACACACACTGATACTGACACACACACACTGATACTGACACACACACACATAATCACACTGATACTGACATACACACACACATGATACTGACATACACACACACACATGAGACTGACAGACACACACACACACACTGATACTGACACACACACACTGATACTGACGCACACACACATAATCACACTGATACTGACATACACACACACACATGATACTGACAGACACACACACACACACTGATACTGACACACACACACTGATACTGACGCACACACACATAATCACACTGATACTGACATACACACACACACACACATGATACTGACGGACACACACACACACACTGATACTGACACACACACTGATACTGACACACACACACATACACACACTGATACTGACACACACACAAATACTGACACACACACACACACACACACTGACACATACACTGATACTGACACATATACACTGACACACACATACACACTGATACTGACACACACACACACAGATACTGACACACGCACACTGACACTGACACACGCACACTGACACTGACACACACTGACACACACACACACTGATACTCACACACTCACACACACACACACTGACACACACACACACACACACACTGACACACACACACTGATACTGACACACACTGACACCGTCTCTCACACACTGATACAGACACTTTCTCACACACACTGATAACAAACACTGATACAGACACTGTCTCACACACACTGATACTGACACTGTCTCACACACACTGACACTGTCTCACACACACTGATACAGACACTGTCTCACACACACTGATACTGACACTGTCTCACACACACTGACACACACACACACTGACACTTTCTCACACACACTGACACTGTCTCTCACACACACACACAGTAACACACACTGTCACACACACAGACACTGCCACAAACACACTGACAACTGTCTCGCACACAATGACACACACACTCACACTGTCACACACACTGACACTGTCTCACACACACACAGATACACAGACACTTTCTCACACACACTGACACGCAAACACTCACACTCTGACACACACACTCTCATACACAGTTAGACACACCTACCGACATGCACACTCAGACACACACACACAGCCTTGTTGTGTGGCACTGCCACAAAACTGGGTATCCATGAGGTGCTGTGGGCCATCAGCAGCAGCAGAATTGTACTCAACCACAATCTGTAACCTCATGGCCCAGCATATCCCCCACTCTACCATTACCATCAAGCCAGGAGACCAACCTTGGTTCAATGAAGAGTGCAGGAGAGCATGCCAGGAGCAGCACCAGGCATACCTCAAAATGAAGTGTCAACCTGGTGAAGCTACAACACAGAACTATCGGCGTTCCAAACTGCGTAAGCAGCATGCGATAGACAGAGCTAAGTGTTCCCATAACCAACGGATCAGATCTAAGCTCTGCAATCCTGCCACATCCAGCCATGAATGGTGGTGGACAATTAAACAACTAACTGGAGGAGGTGGCTCCACAAATAACCCCATCCTCAATGATGGGGGAGCCCAGCACATCAGTGTGAAAGATAAGGCTGAAGCATTTGCAACAATCTTCAGCCAGAAGTGCCAAGTTGATGATCCATCTCGGCCTCCTCCTGAAGTCCCCAGCATCACAGATGCCAGACCTCAGCCAATTGGATTCACTCTGCGTGATATCAAGAAATGACTGAAGGCACTGAATACTGCAAAGGCTATGGGCCCTGACAATATTCCAGCAATAGTACTGAAGACCTGTGCTCCAGAACTTGCCGTGCCCCGAGCCAAGCTGTTCCAGTACAGCTACAACACTGGCATCTACCCGGCAATGTGGAAAATTGCCCAGGTATGTCCTGAACACAAAAAGCAGGACAAATCCAACCCGGCCAATTACCGCCCCATCAGCCTACTCTCAATCATCAGTAAAGTGATGGAAGATGTCATCAACAGTGTCATCAAGCGGCACTTGCTTAGCAATAACCTGCTCAGTGACGCTCAGTTTGGGTTCTGTCAGGGCCACTCAGCTCCTGACCTCATTACGGCCTTGGTTCAAACATGGACAAAAGAGCTGAACTCAAGAGGTGAGGTGAGAGTGACTGCCCTTGACATCAAGGCAGCATTTGACTGAGTATGGCATCAAGGAGCCCGAGCAAAACTGAGGTCAATGGGAATCAGGGGGAAAACCCTTCGCTGGCTGGAGTCATACGTAGCACAAAGGAAGATGGTTGTGGTTGTTGGAGGTCAATCATCTGAGCTCCAGGACATCACTGCAGGAGTTCCTCAGGGTAGTGTCCTCGACCCAACCATCTTCAGCTGCTTCATCAATGACCTTCCTTCAATCATAAGGTCAGAAGTGGGGATGTTCACTGATGATTGCACAATGTTCAGCACCATTCGTGACTCCTCAGATACTGAAACAGTCTGTGTAGAAATACAGCAAGAGCTGGACAATATCCGGGCTTGGGCTGATAAGTGGCAAATAACATTCGCGCCACACAAGTGCCAGGCAATGACCATCTCCAACAAGAGAGAATCTAACCATCTCCCCTTGATATTCAACAGCATTACCATCGCTGAATCCCCCACTATCAACATCCTAGGGGCTACCATTAACCAGAAACTGAACTGGAGTAGCCATATAAATACCGTGGCTACAAGAGCAGGTCAGAGGCTGGGAATCCTGTGGCGAGTAACTCACCTCCTGACTCCCCAAAGCCTGTCCATCATCTACAAGGCACAAGTCAGGAGTGTGATGGAATACTCTCCACTTGCCTGGATGGGTGCAGCTCCAACAACACTTAAGAAGCTCGACACCATCCAGGACAAAGCAGCCCGCTTGATCGGCACCCCATCTACTAACATTCACTCCCTCCACCACCGACACACAGTGGCAGCAGTGTGTACCATCTACAAGATGCACTGCAGCAATGCACCAAGGCTGCTTAGACAGCACCTTCCAAACCCGTGACCTCTACCAACTAGAAGGACAAGGGCAGCAAATGCATGGGAACACCACCACCTGCAAGTTCCCCTCCAAGTCACACACCATCCTGACTTGGAACTATATTGCCGTTTCTTCACTGTCGCTGGGTCAAAATCCTGGAACTCCCTTCCTAACAGCACTGTGGGTGTACCTACCCCACATGGACTGCAGCGGTTCAAGAAGGCAGCTCACCACCACCTTCTCAAGGGCAATTAGGGATGGGCAATAAATGCTGGTCTGGCCAGTGACACCCACATCCCATGAATGAATTTTTTTAAAAACACAGACACACACACACACACACACACACACACTGGGGTTCATGTGCATCTTTGAAGGTGGCAGGACATATTGAGAGAGTGGTTAGTAAAGCAGATGGGATCTTGGGCTTTATAAATGGAGACATTGAGTACAAAAGCAGGGAAGTTATGCTGAATCTTTATAAAGCTCTGGTTTGGACACAACTGGAGCACTGTGCCCAGTTCTAGTCACCACACTTTAGGAAGGATGTGAGGGTCCTTGAGAGGGTGCGGAGGAGATTTACCAGAATGGTTCCAGGGATGGGGAATTTTAGTTACAAGGTTACGTTGGAGAAGCTGGGATTGTTCTCCTGGGAGCAAAGGAGATGGAGGGGAGATTGGATCGAGGTGTACAAGATTCTGACAAACTTAGATAAGTTAGACAAGAAAAAGCTGTTCCCATTGGCTGATGGTACAAGGACGGGGGGGGGGGAGGGGTTAGTGGGTGGACACAGATTGCAGGTTTTGGGTAAGAGATACAGGGCTGGGAATTGAGGAACTTGTTTACACAGAGAGGGGTAATGACCGGGAACTCTCTGCCCACGAGGATGGTGTAAGCAGAGGTGATGAATAATTTTAAAAGGAAGTTGGACGTGCACCGGAGAGAAATAGACTTGCAGGGGCTCGGGAGACTGAGCCAGGGAGTGGGACTGACTGTGGAGAGCCAGCAGGGGAATGATGGACAGAATGATGGCCTCATTCTGTGCCGTACATTACTCTATAACTTGAAAAGAGTAAGGAGATGGGAGAGGGAGATGGAGAGAGGGGAGGGAGATGGAGAGAGGGGAGGGAGATGGAGAAAGGGGAGGGAGAGGGAGATGGAGAGAGGGGCGGGAGATGGAGAAAGGAGAGAGAGATGGAGAGAGGGGAGGGAGATGGAGAGAGGGGAGGGAGATGGGAGAGGGAGATGGAGAGGGGCGGGAGATGGAGAAAGGGGAGGGAGATGGAGAGAGGGGAGGGAGATGGGAGATGGAGAGAGGGGAGGGAGATGGAGAGAGGGGAGAGAGATGGGAGAGGGAGATGGAGAGAGGGATGGGGGAGGGAGATGGAGAGAGGGGGAGGGAGATGGAGAGAGGGGAGGGTGATGGAGAGAGGGGAGGGTGATGGAGAGAGGGGAGGGTGATGGAGAGAGGGGAGGGAGATGGAGAGAGGGGAGGGAGATGGAGAGAGGGGAGGGAGATGGGAGAGAGGGGAGGGAGATGGAGAGAGGGGAGGGAGATGGAGAAGGGGAGGGAGATGAAGAGAGGGGAGGGAGATTGAGAGAGGGGAGGGAGATGGAGAGAGGGGAGGGAGATGGAGAAGGGGAGGGAGATGGAGAGAGGGGAGGGAGATGGAGAGAGGGGAGGGAGATGGAGAGAGGGGAGGGAGATGGAGAAGGGGAGGGAGATGGAGAGAGGGGAGGGAGATGGGGAGAGGGGAGGGAGATGGGGAGAGGGGAGGGAGATGGAGAAGGGGAGGGAGATGGAGAGAGGGGAGGGAGATGGAGAGAGGGGAGGGAGATGGAGAAGGGGAGGGAGAGGGGAGGGAGATGGAGAAGGGGAGGGAGATGGAGAAGGGGAGGGAGATGAGAGAGGGGAGGGAGATGGAGCAGGGGAGGGAGATGGAGAAAGGGGGAGAAGGAGAGGGAGATGGAGAAGGGGAGGGAGATAGAAGGAGAGGGAGATGGAGAAAGGGGAGGGAGATGGAGAAAAGGGAGGGAGATGGAGAAAGGGGGAGGGAGATGGAGAAAGGGGGAGATGGGGAGGGAGAAGGAGATGGAAAAGGGGAAGATGGAGAAGGGGAGGGAGATGGAGAGAAGGGGAGGGAGATGGAGAAAGGGGGAGAGGGAGATGGAGAAGGGGAGGGAGATGGAGAGAAGGGAGGGAGATGGAGAAAGGGGGAGAGGGAGATGGAGAAGGGGAGGGAGATGGAGAAAGGGGGAGATGGGGAGGGAGAAGGAGATGGAGAAAGGGGGAGATGGGGAGAAGGGGAGGGAGATGGAGAAGGGGAAGGAGATGGAGAAAGGGGGAGGTGGGGAGGGATATGGAGAGAAGGGGAGGGAGATGGAGAAAGGGGGAGGTGGGGAGGGAGAAGGAGATGGAAAAGGGGAAGATGGAGAAGGGGAGGGAGATGGAGAGAAGGGGAGGGAGATGGAGAAAGGGGGAGAGGGAGATGGAGAAGGGGAGGGAGATGGAGAGAAGGGGAGGGAGATGGAGAGAGGGGAGGGAGATGGGAGAGAGGGGAGGGAGATGGAGAGAGGGGAGGGAGATGGAGAAAGGGGGAGAGGGAGATGGAGAAGGGGAGGGAGATGGAGAGAAGGGGAGGGAGATGGAGAGAGGGGAGGGAGATGGGAGAGAGGGGAGGGAGATGGAGAGAGGGGAGGGAGATGGAGAAGGGGAGGGAGATGAAGAGAGGGGAGGGAGATTGAGAGAGGGGAGGGAGATGGAGAAGGGGAGGGAGATGGAGAGAGGGGAGGGAGATGGAGAGAGGGGAGGGAGATGGAGAGAGGGGAGGGAGATGGAGAAGGGGAGGGAGATGGAGAGAGGGGAGGGAGATGGGGAGAGGGGAGGGAGATGGGGAGAGGGGAGGGAGATGGAGAAGGGGAGGGAGAGGGGAGGGAGATGGAGAAGGGGAGGGAGATGGAGAAGGGGAGGGAGATGAGAGAGGGGAGGGAGATGGAGCAGGGGAGGGAGATGGAGAAAGGGGGAGAAGGAGAGGGAGATGGAGAAGGGGAGGGAGATAGAAGGAGAGGGAGATGGAGAAAGGGGAGGGAGATGGAGAAAGGGGGAGAGGGAGATGGAGAAGGGGAGGGAGATGGAGAGAAGGGGAGGGAGATGGAGAAGGGGAAGGAGATGGAGAAAGGGGGAGGTGGGGAGGGATATGGAGAGAAGGGGAGGGAGATGGAGAAAGGGGGAGGTGGGGAGGGAGAAGGAGATGGAAAAGGGGAAGATGGAGAAGGGGAGGGAGATGGAGAGAAGGGGAGGGAGATGGAGAAGGGGAGGGAGATGGAGAGAAGGGGAGGGAGATGGAGAAGGGGAAGGAGATGGAGAGAAGGGGAGGGAGATGGAGAAAGAGGGAGATGGGGAGGGAGAAGGAGATGGAGAGAAGGGGAGGGAGATGGAGAGAGGGAGGGAGATGGAGAAGGGGAGGGAGATGGAGAAGGGGAGGGAGATGGAGAAAGGGGGAGATGGAGAAGGGGAGGGAGATGGAGAGAGGGAGGGAGATGGAGAAAGGGGGAGATGGGGAGGGAGAAGATGGAGAGAAGGGGAGGGAGATGGAGAGAGGGAGGGAGATGGAGAAAGAGGGAGATGGAGAAGGGGAAGGAGATGGAGAGAAGGGCAGATTGTGGAGTGGAGTGTAAGGAGGGAGGACCCAGCACGGACCGGCAGGGGAATCCAGGTATTAAGGGGAACAGACGGGGCGGATTGGGAGAAAGTATTTCCGCTGGTTGGGGAATCTTGGACGAGGGAACAGAGACTAGAAATTAGAGCTAGACCTTTCAGGAGTGAAGTCGGGAAACGTGTCTACGCACTGAAGGGGGCGGGGGGAGGTTTGGAATTCTCTTCCCACACACTGCCATCGACGCCCGATCAATCGTCAATTGTAAATCGGACATTGATGGACTGTTGTTGACCGAGGTTCTGGAGGATACGGCGGTAAAGTCAGATTACAGATCAGCCATGATCACTTTGAATGACAGGGCAGGCTCGAGGAGTTGGTGCTGAATGGGATCCTCCTGTTCCTGTGTAACAGGCTCGAGGGAGGGGGGCTGAATGGGATCCTCCTGTTCCTGTGTAACAGGCTCGAGGGAGGGGGAGGCTGAATGGGATCCTCCTGTTCCTGTGTAACAGACTCGAGGGAGGGGGAGGCTGAATGGGATCCTCCTGTTCCTGTGTAACAGACTCGAGGGAGGGGGGCTGAATGGGATCCTCCTGTTCCTGTGTAACAGGCTCGAGGGAGGGGGAGGCTGAATGGGATCCTCCTGTTCCTGTGTAACAGGCTCGAGGGAGGGGGGCTGAATGGGATCCTCCTGTTCCTGTGTAACAGGCTCGAGGGGGGGAGGCTGAATGGGATCCTCCTGTTCCTGTGTAGCAGGCTCGAGGGAGGGGGAGGCTGAATGGGATCCTCCTGTTCCTGTGTAACAGACTCGAGGGAGGGGGGCTGAATGGGATCCTCCTGTTCCTGTGTAACAGACTCGAGGGAGGGGGGCTGAATGGGATCCTCCTGTTCCTGTGTAACAGGCTCGAGGGAGGGGGAGGCTGAATGGGATCCTCCTGTTCCTGTGTAACAGGCTCGAGGGGGGGAGGCTGAATGGGATCCTCCTGTTCCTGTGTAACAGGCTCGAGGGAGGGGGAGGCTGAATGGGATCCTCCTGTTCCTGTGTAACAGGCTCGAGGGAGGGGGAGGCTGAATGGGATCCTCCTGTTCCTGTGTAACAGGCTCGAGGGACGGGGGGCTGAATGGGATCCTCCTGTTCCTGTGTAACAGGCTCGATGGTGGGGGGGGGCTGAATGGGATCCTCCTGTTCCTGTGTAACAGGCTCGATGGGGGGGAGCTGAATGGGATCCTCCTGTTCCTGTGTAACAGGCTCGAGGAGGGGGTGCTGAATGGGATCCTCCTGTTCCTGTGTAACAGGCTCGAGGGACGGGGGGGGGCTGAATGGGATCCTCCTGTTCCTGTGTAACAGGCTTGATGGGGAGGGGCTGAATGGGATCCTCCTGTTCCTGTGTAACAGGCTCGATGGGGGGGAGCTGAATGGGATCCTCCTGTTCCTGTGTAGCAGGCTTGATGGGGAGGGGCTGAATGGGATCCTCCTGTTCCTGTGTAACAGGCTTGATGGGGAGGGGCTGAATGGGATCCTCCTGTTCCTGTGTAACAGGCTCGATGGGGGGGAGCTGAATGGGATCCTCCTGTTCCTGTGTAGCAGGCTTGATGGGGAGGGGCTGAATGGGATCCTCCTGTTCCTGTGTAACAGGCTCGATGGGGGGGAGCTGAATGGGATCCTCCTGTTCCTGTGTAGCAGGCTTGAGGAGGGACTGAATGGGATCCTCCTGTTCCTGTGTAACAGGCTCGAGGGAGGGGGGGAGCTGAATGGAATCCTCCTGTTCCCGTGTACCAGGCTCGAGGGACTGAATGGGATCCTTCTGTTCCCGTGTACCAGGCTCGAGGGACTGAGTGGGATCTTCCTGTTCCCGTGTACCAGGCTCGAGGGACTGAATGGGATCTTTCTGTTCCCGTGTACCAGGCTCGAGGGACTGAATGGGATCTTCCTGTTCCCGTGTACCAGGCTCGAGGGACTGAGTGGGATCTTCCTGTTCCTGTGTACCAGGCTCGAGTGACTGAATGGGATCTTCCTGTTCCTGTGTACCAGGCTCGAGGGACTGAGTGGGATCTTCCTGTTCCTGTGTACCAGGCTCGAGGGACTGAGTGGGATCTTCCTGTTCCCGTGTACCAGGCTCGAGGGACTGAATGGGATCTTCCTGTTCCCGTGTACCAGGCTCGAGGAACTGAATGGGATCCTCCTGTTCCTGTGTAACAGGCTCGAGGGAGGGGGGTGCTGAATGGAATCCTCCTGTTCCCGTGTACCAGGCTCGAGGGACTGAGTGGGATCTTCCTGTTCCCGTGTACCAGGATCGAGGGACTGAATGGGATCTTCCTGTTCCTGCGTTCCACATGTGGAGTGTTCGGGGTCTGGTAGTGTGGGGGTTACGATCACTCTGATTAAACTGTGACTCTTCTTGCCCTGTATTTCCCACTGAGGGGGGAGGGAGAGAGGCGACGGGCATCGAAATTCGCCACCAATCACCAATCCTCCCCGCATTCCCAAGGAAAGCAGCCGACGGCAAGTAACCGGCAGATTGACAGAGAGGCCAGTGAGTGGAAGATGTGACTGGGGTGGGGTGGGGGGGTGCGGTGGGGGGGGGGGGGGGGGAGAGACCGGGCAATGACACTGTTCAGGGAGACTGTTGCCATGTAATTATCTCTGTGTTTATCCAGTGTTGGTGTGTGTGATCTCGAATAAAGTTGGTTGACCTGTTCACGACTGTTCCTTTACCTGTCTGAGCAACTATCAGTCCAGGAGTGCTTCGTCAGACAATGACACAGCTACAGGAGGAGGCCATTCGGCCCACTGTGTCTGTACTGGCTCTGTGGAAAGAGTTATCGCATTAATCCCACTCCCCCCTCATCTCCCTGTGAATTTCTCCCCTCCCAGTATTTACCCCGATTTCCCCCTTTCGAGAGTCACTATTGAATCTGCTTCCACCGTCCTTTCAGGCGGTGAGTCCCAGATCACAAAAACTCACTGCCTCGAATAATGTTTCCTCATCTCCCTCCCTCCGGTTCACCCACCAATCGCCCTCGATCTGTGTCCCTCCGGTTCACCCCCCCCCCCCCCCCCCCCGAACCTCCCATCACTGGGAAACAGTCTCTCCTCATTTACTCCATCCAAACCCTTCCTGATTGTGAACGTCTTGATTAAATCTCCCTCTTCACCTTCTCTGCTCTCAGGAGAACAATCCCAGCTTCTCCCAGTCTCTCCACATTAACTGAAGTCCCTCATCCCTGGGATCATTCTGGTCAATCTCCCTCTTCACCTTCTCTGTTCTCAGGAGAACAATCCCAGCTTCTCCCAGTCTCTCCACATTAACTGAAGTCCCTCATCCCTGGGATCATTCTGGTCAATCTCCCTCTTCACCTTCTCTGTTCTCAGGAGAACAATCCCAGCTTTTCCCGTCTCTCCCCGATAACTCATGGACTTCAAACCCTTGTACTAGCCCCGAGGGGGTAGATGCCGAGAGTTGGGAGCCCTTCAGACGAGCCAGCACAGATACGGTGGGGCCGAATGCCCTCCGCCTGGAGCTGCCCTGGTCTCAAAGTTATTCTTTGCCAGCTCGGGAGTTGCCCCAGTAATCTGTGAGCCGAATCCACCCCCCTCACAGCCAGGAAGCTGCACCCGGCTCCCCCTCTTGAAAGCAATTCCTCAAGTCCCAGGGCAGCTCATTCTGTCTGTCAGTTTGCTGGTGGTTCCTGCAGAGATGTGCAGAACCTGAATCACTGTCGGCAGGTGTAGGGCAGGTACAAACCAACTCCACTTCCTCCTTCCTCCTGACTCATTCATCAAGGATTTAGCAACTTACCCGGAAGAGGAGGCTCATATATTTCAAACGGAGCTGGGGCAGAGAGAGAGAGAGAGAGAGATGAGTGCTCCAGATCCAGGTAAGAGGGACTGGGAGCAGCTGGGAGACGGGCTGCGGGGAAGAGGGACCGGGAGCAGCGGGGAGACAGGCTCCGGGGAAGAGGGAACTGGGAGCAGCTGGGATATAGGCTCCGGGGAAGAGGGACCGGGAGCAGCGGGGAGACGGGGTCCGGGGAAGAGGGACCGGGAGCAGCTGGGAGACGGGCTGCGGGGAAGAGGGACCGGGAGCAGCGGGGAGACAGGCTCCGGGGAAGAGGGACCGGGAGCAGCTGGGATATAGGCTCCGGGGAAGAGGGACCGGGAGCAGCTGGGAGACGGGGTCCGGGGAAGAGGGACCGGGAGCAGCTGGGAGACCGGCTCCGGGGAAGAGGGACCGGGAGCAGCTGGGAGACCGGCTCCGGGGAAGAGGGACCGGGAGCAGCGGGGAGACGGGCTCCGGGGAAGAGGGACTGGGAGCAGCTGGGATATAGGCTCCGGGGAAGAGGGACCGGGAGCAGCGGGGAGACGGGGTCCGGGGAAGAGGGACCGGGAGCAGCTGGGAGACGGGCTACGGGGATGAGGGACTGGTTTCTACTTTGGACCCAGCTGGGGACTGGCAGCTTCTGCTTTCAGTTTCATTTCTGGTGAGGAATGATTTCAGATCGAGGAAACAGAGAGCAGCCGGTGATCAATTTGATCAGGAGGGTCGGGTGGGGGGGGGGGGGGGGGGAACCGGAGGGACACAGATCGAGGGCGATTGGAGGGTGAATCAGAGGGAGGGAGATGAGGAAACATTATTTGAGGCAGCGAGTTGTTGGGATCTGGGACTCGCTGACTGAACGGACGGTGGAAGCAGATTCAATAGTGACTCTCAGAAGGGGAATCGGATAAATACTGGGAGGGGGGGAATTTACAGGGAAGTGGGGGAGGATTAACTGGAGCCAGCACTGGCAGGAAGGGCCGAATGGGATCCTCCTGTTCCTGTGTAACAGGCTCGAGGGAGGGGGGCTGAATGGGATCCTCCTGTTCCTGTGTAACAGGCTCGAGGGTCGGGGAGGCTGAATGGGATCCTCCTGTTCCTGTGTAACAGGCTCGAGGGGGTGCAGGCTGAATGGGATCCTCCTGTTCCTGTGTAACAGGCTCGAGGGGGTGCAGGCTGAATGGGATCCTCCTGTTCCTGTGTAACAGGCTCGAGGGGGTGGGGGCTGAATGGGATCCTCCTGTTCCTGTGCAACAGGCTCGAGGGGGTGGGGGCTGAATGGGATCCTCCTGTTCCTGTGTAACAGGCTCGAGGGGGTGCAGGCTGAATGGGATCCTCCTGTTCCTGTGCAACAGGCTCGAGGGGGTGGGGGCTGAATGGGATCCTCCTGTTCCTGTGTAACAGGCTCGAGGGGGTGGGGGCTGAATGGGATCCTCCTGTTCCTGTGTAAGAGGCTCGAGGGGGTGGGGGCTGAATGGGATCCTCCTGTTCCTGTGTAAGAGGCTCGAGGGGGTGGGGGCTGAATGGGATCCTCCTGTTCCTGTGTAATAGGCTCGAGGGGGTGGGGGCTGAATGGGATCCTCCTGTTCCTGTGTAACAGGCTCGAGGGACGAGGCTGAATGGGATCCTCCTGTTCCTGTGTAACAGGCCCGAGGGGGTGGGGGCTGAATGGGATCTTCCTGCTCCTGTGTAACAGGCTCGAGGGGGTGGGGGCTGAATGGGGTCTTCCTGCTCCTGTGTAACAGGCTCGAGGGGGTGGGGGCTGAATGGGATCCTCCTGTTCCTGTGTAACAGGCTCGAGGGAGGGGGGAGGCTGAATGGGATCCTCCTGTTCCTGTGTAACAGGCTCGAGGGGGCGAGGGCTGAATGGGATCTTCCTGTTCCCCCTGCTCGGTGCAATTTCAGGGCTGCTTGTCACCCCAGCTCTCCTTTCCCAGCAGATCTAGCCCAGGAGGTGCTGCAGTGCCTGCAAGGGGAGAAACTGAGGACAGCGATCAGTCTATCACGGGAGCTGGGCAGGACAAAGACCAACATCCAACATTGCCTGTACGATCTGCAGAAACAAAACAAGGTGGAGAAGGTTGGGGAGAAGAGCTGGAAAGCGATTCAGGAAAGCAGCATCAATGAGATATCAAAAGGTACGAACTCTCAAATCTTCATTCAGACACAGATCCGCCCTCATCGAGGGTGTTTGAGGCGCTCGGACACTCGGCCGCTGGGAGACGAGAGGTCAGGACTTTGACTTCCAGTACTGACGGAGTCTCGAACTGTCGAGGGTCAGTACTGAGGGAGTCTCGCACTGTCGGAGGGTCAGTACTGAGGGAGTCTCGCACTGTCGGAGGGTCAGTACTGACGGAGTCTCGAACTGTCGAGGGTCAGTACTGAGGGAGTCTCGAACTGTCGAAGGGTCAGGACTGAGGGAGCGCTGGACTTTCGGAGTGTCAGTACTGAGGGAGCGCTGGACTTTCGGAGGGTCAGTACTGAGGGAGCGCTGGACTTTCGGAGGGTCAGTACTGAGGGAGTCTCGCACTGTCGAAGGGTCAGGACTGAGGGAGTGCTGGACTTTCGGAGGGTCAGTACTGAGGGAGCGCTGGACTTTCGGAGGGTCAGTACTGAGGGAGTCTCGCACTGTCGAAGGGTCAGGACTGAGGGAGTGCCGCGCTGTCGGAGGGTCAGTACTGAGGGAGTGGTGCGCTGTCGGAGGGTCAGGACTGAGGGAGTGCTGGACTTTCGGAGGGTCAGTACTGAGGGAGTCTCGCACTGTCGAAGGGTCAGGACTGAGGGAGTGCTGGACTTTCGGAGGGTCAGTACTGAGGGAGTCTCGCACTGTCGAAGGGTCAGGACTGAGGGAGTGCTGGACTTTCGGAGGGTCAGTACTGAGGGAGCGCTGGACTTTCGGAGGGTCAGTACTGAGGGAGTCTCGCACTGTCGGAGGGTCAGGACTGAGAGAGTGCCGCGCTGTCGGAGGGTCAGGACTGAGAGAGTGCCGCGCTGTCGGAGGGTCAGGACTGAGGGAGTGACGCACTGTCGGAGGGTCAGTACTGAGGGAGTCTCACACTGTCGGAGGGTCAGGACTGAGGAAGTGGCGCGCTGTCGGAGGGTCAGTACTGAGGGAGTGCTGCACTGTCGGAGGGTCAGTACTGAGGGAGTGGCGCGCTGTCGGAGGGTCAGTACTGAGGGAGTGCTGCACTGTCGGAGGGTCAGTACTGAGGGAGTGCTGCACTGTCGGAGGGTCAGGACTGAGGGAGTGGCGCGCTGTCGGAGGGTCAGTACTGAGGGAGTGGCACGCTGTCGGAGGGTCAGTACTGAGGGAGTGCTGCACTGTCGGAGGGTCAGTACTGAGGGAGTGACGCACTGTCGGAGGGTCAGTACTGAGGGAGTGACGCACTGTCGGAGGGTCAGTACTGAGGGAGTGCCGCGCTGTCGGAGGGTCAGTACTGAGGGAGTGCTGCACTGTCGGAGGGTCAGTACTGAGGGAGTGGCGCGCTGTCGGAGGGTCAGTACTGAGGGAGTGGCGCGCTGTCGGAGGGTCAGTACTGAGGGAGTGCTGCACTGTCGGAGGGTCAGTACTGAGGGAGTGACGCACTGTCGGAGGGTCAGTACTGAGGGAGTGACGCTCTGTCGGAGGGTCAGTACTGAGGGAGTGGCGCGCTGTCGGAGGGTCAGTACTGAGGGAGTGGCGCGCTGTCGGAGGGTCAGTACTGAGGGAGTGACGCACTGTCGGAGGGTCAGTACTGAGGGAGTGACGCACTGTCGGAGGGTCAGTACTGAGGGAGTGGCGCGCTGTCGGAGGGTCAGTACTGAGGGAGTGCTGCACTGTCGGAGGGTCAGTACTGAGGGAGTGGCGCGCTGTCGGAGGGTCAGTACTGAGGGAGTGACGCACTGTCGGAGGGTCAGTACTGAGGGTGCGCTGGACATTCGGAGGGTCAGTACTGAGGGAGTCTCACTGTCGGAGGGTCAGGACTGAGGGAGTGCCGCGCTGTCGGAGGGTCAGGACTGAGAGAGTGCCGCGCTGTCGGAGGGTCAGGACTGAGGAAGTGGCGCGCTGTCGGAGGGTCAGGACTGAGGGAGCGCTGGACTTTCGGAGGGTCAGTACTGAGGGAGTCTCACACTGTCGGAGGGTCAGGACTGAGGAAGTGGCGCGCTGTCGGAGGGTCAGGACTGAGGGAGTGGCGCGCTGTCGGAGGGTCAGGACTGAGGGAGTGCCGCGCTGTCGGAGGGTCAGGACTGAGGGAGTGACGCACTGTCGGAGGGTCAGGACTGAGGGAGTGCCGCGCTGTCGGAGGGTCAGGACTGAGGGAGTGACGCGCTGTCGGAGGGTCAGGACTGAGGAAGTGACGCACTGTCGGAGGGTCAGTACTGAGGGTGCGCTGGACATTCGGAGGGTCAGTACTGAGGGAGTCTCACTGTCGGAGGGTCAGGACTGAGGGAGTGCCGCGCTGTCGGAGGGTCAGGACTGAGGAAGTGGCGCGCTGTCGGAGGGTCAGGACTGAGGAAGTGGCGCGCTGTCGGAGGGTCAGTACTGAGGGAGTGGCGCGCTGTCGGAGGGTCGGTACTGAGGGAGCGACGCACTGTCGGAGGGTCAGTACTGAGGGAGTGCCGCACTGTCGGAGGGTCAGTACTGAGGGAGTGCCGCACTGTCGGAGGGTCAGTACTGAGGGAGTGCTGCACTGTCGGAGGGTCAGTACTGAGGGAGTGCCGCACTGTCGGAGGGTCAGTACTGAGGGAGTGCCTCACTGTCGGAGGGTCAGTACTGAGGGAGTGACGCACTGTCGGAGGGTCAGTACTGAGGGAGTGCCGCACTGTTGGATCCGTCTCCCCCTCCCCAGTGAGGGGCCAGTCCCCATCGGGAGACGGGTTCCTCCCAGTGAGGGGTCAGTCCCCATGGGGAGATCCGTTCCCCACCCCCCCCAGTGAGGGGTCAGTCCCCATGGGGATTCCCATTCCCCTCCAGTGAGGGGTCAGTCCCCATGGGGATTCCCATCCCCCAGTGAGGGGTCAGTCCCCATGGGGATTCCCATTCCCCCCGTGAGGGGTCAGTCCCCGTGGGGATTCCCATTCCCCCAGTGAGGGGTCAGTCCCCATGGGGATTCCCATTCCCCTCCAGTGAGGGGTCAGTCCCCATGGGGATTCCCATCCCCCAGTGAGGGGTCAGTCCCCATGGGGATTCCCATTCCCCCAGTGAGGGGTCAGTCCCCATGGGGAGTCCCATCCCCCAGTGAGGGGTCAGTCCCCATGGGGAGTCCCATCCCCCAGTGAGGGGTCAGTCCCCATGGGGATTCCCATCCCCCAGTGAGGGGTCAGTCCCCATGGGGATTCCCATTCCCCCCGTGAGGGGTCAGTCCCCATGGGGATTCCCATCCCCCAGTGAGGGGTCAGTCCCCATGGGGATTCCCATTCCCCCCCAGTGAGGGGTCAGTCCCCATGGGGAGACCCATCCCCCAGTGAGGGGTCAGTCCCCATGGGGATTCCCATTCCCCAGCGAGGGGTCAGTCCCCATGGGGAGTCCCATTCCCCAGTGAGGGGTCAGTCCCCATGGGGAGTCCCATCCCCCCAGTGAGGGGTCAGTCCCCATGGGGAGTCCCATCCCCCAGTGAGGGATCAGTCCCCATGGGGATTCCCATCCCCCAGTGAGGGGTCAGTCCCCATGGGGATTCCCATTCCCCCAGTGAGGGGTCAGTCCCCATGGGGAGTCCCATCCCCCAGTGAGGGGTCAGTCCCCATGGGGAGTCCCATCCCCCAGTGAGGGGTCAGTCCCCATGGGGATTCCCATCCCCCAGTGAGGGGTCAGTCCCCATGGGGATTCCCATTCCCCCCGTGAGGGGTCAGTCCCCATGGGGATTCCCATCCCCCAGTGAGGGGTCAGTCCCCATGGGGATTCCCATTCCCCCCCAGTGAGGGGTCAGTCCCCATGAGGATTCCCATCCCCCAGTGAGGGGTCAGTCCCCATGGGGATTCCCATCCCCCAGTGAGGGGTCAGTCCCCATGGGGAGACCCATCCCCCAGTGAGGGGTCAGTCCCCATGGGGAGTCCCATTCCCCAGCGAGGGGTCAGTCCCCATGGGGAGTCCCATTCCCCTCCAGCGAGGGGTCAGTCCCCATGAGGATTCCCATCCCCCAGTGAGGGGTCAGTCCCCATGGGGATTCCCATTCCCCCAGTGAGGGGTCAGTCCCCATGGGGATTCCCATTCCCCAGCGAGGGGTCAGTCCCCATGGGGAGTCCCATCCCCCAGTGAGGGGTCAGTCCCCATGGGGATTCCCATCCCCCAGTGAGGGGTCAGTCCCCATGGGGAGTCCCATCCCCCCAGTGAGGGGTCAGTCCCCATGGGGATTCCCATTCCCCAGTGAGGGATCAGTCCCCATGGGGAGTCCCATCCCCCCAGTGAGGGGTCAGTCCCCATGGGGAGTCCCATTCCCCCAGTGAGGGGTCAGTCCCCATGGGGAGTCCCATCCCCCCAGTGAGGGGTCAGTCCCCATGGGGAGTCCCATTCCCCCAGTGAGGGGTCAGTCCCCATGGGGATTCCCATTCCCCTCCAGCGAGGGGTCAGTCCCCATGGGGAGTCCCATTCCCCAGTGAGGGGTCAGTCCCCATGGGGAGTCCCATCCCCCAGTGAGGGGTCAGTCCCCATGGGGAGTCCCATTCCCCCCCAGTGAGGGGTCAGTCCCCATGAGGATTCCCATCCCCCAGTGAGGGGTCAGTCCCCATGGGGATTCCCATTCCCCCCAGTGAGGGGTCAGTCCCCATGGGGATTCCCATTCCCCCCCAGTGAGGGGTCAGTCCCCATGAGGATTCCCATCCCCCAGTGAGGAGTCAGTCCCCATGGGGATTCCCATCCCCCAGTGAGGGGTCAGTCCCCATGGGGATTCCCATCCCCCAGTGAGGGGTCAGTCCCCATGGGGAGTCCCATTCCCCAGTGAGGGGTCAGTCCCCATGGGGAGTCCCATTCCCCTCCAGCGAGGGGTCAGTCCCCATGAGGATTCCCATCCCCCAGTGAGGGGTCAGTCCCCATGGGGATTCCCATTCCCCCAGTGAGGGGTCAGTCCCCATGGGGATTCCCATCCCCCAGTGAGGGGTCAGTCCCCATGGGGATTCCCATTCCCCAGCGAGGGGTCAGTCCCCATGGGGATTCCCATTCCCCTCCAGCGAGGGGTCAGTCCCCATGGGGATTCCCATTCCCCAGTGAGGGGTCAGTCCCCATGGGGATTCCCATTCCCCAGCGAGGGGTCAGTCCCCATGGGGATTCCCATTCCCCTCCAGCGAGGGGTCAGTCCCCATGGGGATTCCCATTCCCCTCCAGCGAGGGGTCAGTCCCCATGGGGATTCCCATTCCCCTCCAGCGAGGGGTCAGTCCCCATGGGGATTCCCATTCCCCAGTGAGGGGTCAGTCCCCATGGGGATTCCCATTCCCCAGTGAGGGGTCAGTCCCCATGGGGATTCCCATTCCCCTCCAGCGAGGGGTCAGTCCCCATGGGGATTCCCATTCCCCAGTGAGGGGTCAGTCCCCATGGGGATTCCCATTCCCCTCCAGCGAGGGGTCAGTCCCCATGGGGATTCCCATTCCCCAGTGAGGGGTCAGTCCCCATGGGGAGACCCATTCCCCAGTGAGGGGTCAGTCCCCATGGGGAGACCCATTCCCCCAGTGAGGGGTCAGTCCCCATGGGGATTCCCATCCCCCAGTGAGGGGTCAGTCCCCATGGGGATTCCCATTCCCCCAGTGAGGGGTCAGTCCCCATGGGGAGTCCCATCCCCCAGTGAGGGGTCAGTCCCCATGGGGAGTCCCATCCCCCAGTGAGGGGTCAGTCCCCATGGGGATTCCCATCCCCCAGTGAGGGGTCAGTCCCCATGGGGATTCCCATTCCCCCAGTGAGGGGTCAGTCCCCATGGGGATTCCCATTCCCCCCCAGTGAGGGGTCAGTCCCCATGGGGAGACCCATCCCCCAGTGAGGGGTCAGTCCCCATGGGGATTCCCATTCCCCAGCGAGGGGTCAGTCCCCATGGGGAGTCCCATTCCCCAGTGAGGGGTCAGTCCCCATGGGGAGTCCCATCCCCCCAGTGAGGGGTCAGTCCCCATGGGGAGTCCCATCCCCCAGTGAGGGATCAGTCCCCATGGGGATTCCCATCCCCCAGTGAGGGGTCAGTCCCCATGGGGATTCCCATTCCCCCAGTGAGGGGTCAGTCCCCATGGGGAGTCCCATCCCCCAGTGAGGGGTCAGTCCCCATGGGGAGTCCCATCCCCCAGTGAGGGGTCAGTCCCCATGGGGATTCCCATCCCCCAGTGAGGGGTCAGTCCCCATGGGGATTCCCATTCCCCCCGTGAGGGGTCAGTCCCCATGGGGATTCCCATCCCCCAGTGAGGGGTCAGTCCCCATGGGGATTCCCATTCCCCCCCAGTGAGGGGTCAGTCCCCATGAGGATTCCCATCCCCCAGTGAGGGGTCAGTCCCCATGGGGATTCCCATCCCCCAGTGAGGGGTCAGTCCCCATGGGGAGACCCATCCCCCAGTGAGGGGTCAGTCCCCATGGGGAGTCCCATTCCCCAGCGAGGGGTCAGTCCCCATGGGGAGTCCCATTCCCCTCCAGCGAGGGGTCAGTCCCCATGAGGATTCCCATCCCCCAGTGAGGGGTCAGTCCCCATGGGGATTCCCATTCCCCCAGTGAGGGGTCAGTCCCCATGGGGATTCCCATTCCCCAGCGAGGGGTCAGTCCCCATGGGGATTCCCATTCCCCAGTGAGGGGTCAGTCCCCATGGGGAGTCCCATCCCCCAGTGAGGGGTCAGTCCCCATGGGGATTCCCATCCCCCAGTGAGGGGTCAGTCCCCATGGGGAGACCCATTCCCCAGTGAGGGGTCAGTCCCCATGGGGAGTCCCATCCCCCAGTGAGGGGTCAGTCCCCATGGGGATTCCCATCCCCCAGTGAGGGGTCAGTCCCCATGGGGAGACCCATTCCCCAGTGAGGGATCAGTCCCCATGGGGAGTCCCATCCCCCCAGTGAGGGGTCAGTCCCCATGGGGAGTCCCATCCCCCCAGTGAGGGGTCAGTCCCCATGGGGATTCCCATTCCCCAGTGAGGGATCAGTCCCCATGGGGAGTCCCATCCCCCCAGTGAGGGGTCAGTCCCCATGGGGAGTCCCATTCCCCCAGTGAGGGGTCAGTCCCCATGGGGATTCCCATTCCCCTCCAGCGAGGGGTCAGTCCCCATGGGGAGTCCCATTCCCCAGTGAGGGATCAGTCCCCATGGGGAGTCCCATCCCCCAGTGAGGGGTCAGTCCCCATGGGGAGTCCCATTCCCCCCAGTGAGGGGTCAGTCCCCATGGGGATTCCCATTCCCCCCCAGTGAGGGGTCAGTCCCCATGGGGATTCCCATTCCCCCCAGTGAGGGGTCAGTCCCCATGGGGATTCCCATTCCCCCCCAGTGAGGGGTCAGTCCCCATGAGGATTCCCATCCCCCAGTGAGGAGTCAGTCCCCATGGGGATTCCCATCCCCCAGTGAGGGGTCAGTCCCCATGGGGATTCCCATCCCCCAGTGAGGGGTCAGTCCCCATGGGGAGACCCATCCCCCAGTGAGGGGTCAGTCCCCATGGGGATTCCCATTCCCCAGCGAGGGGTCAGTCCCCATGGGGATTCCCATCCCCCAGTGAGGGGTCAGTCCCCATGGGGAGTCCCATTCCCCTCCAGCGAGGGGTCAGTCCCCATGAGGATTCCCATCCCCCAGTGAGGGGTCAGTCCCCATGGGGATTCCCATTCCCCCAGTGAGGGGTCAGTCCCCATGGGGATTCCCATCCCCCAGTGAGGGGTCAGTCCCCATGGGGATTCCCATTCCCCAGCGAGGGGTCAGTCCCCATGGGGATTCCCATTCCCCAGTGAGGGGACAGTCCCCATGGGGAGACCCGTTCCCCTCCAGTGAGGGGTCAGTCCCCATGGGGATTCCCATTCCCCAGTGAGGGGTCAGTCCCCATGGGGATTCCCATTCCCCAGTGAGGGGTCAGTCCCCATGGGGATTCCCATCCCCCAGTGAGGGGTCAGTCCCCATGGGGATTCCCATTCCCCAGTGAGTGGTCAGTCCCCATGGGGATTCCCATTCCCCGCAGTGAGGGGTCAGTCCCCATGGGGATTCCCATTCCCCCCAGTGAGTGGTCAGTCCCCATGGGGATTCCCATCCCCCAGTGAGGGATCAGTCCCCATGGGGATTCCCATTCCCCAGTGAGGGGTCAGTCCCCATGGGGAGACCCGTTCCCCTCCAGTGAGGGGTCAGTCCCCATGGGGATTCCCATTCCCCAGTGAGGGGTCAGTCCCCATGGGGATTCCCATTCCCCAGTGAGGGGTCAGTCCCCATGGGGATTCCCATTCCCCCAGTGAGGGGTCAGTCCCCATGGGGATTCCCATTCCCCAGTGAGGGGTCAGTCCCCATGGGGATTCCCATTCCCCAGTGAGGGGTCAGTCCCCATGGGGAGACCCGTTCCCCTCCAGTGAGGGGTCAGTCCCCATGGGGAGTCCCATCCCCCAGTGAGGGGTCAGTCCCCATGGGGAGACCCGTTCCCCCAGTGAGGGGACAGTCCCCATGGGGAGACCCGTTCCCCTCCAGTGAGGGGTCAGTCCCCATGGGGATTCCCATTCCCCAGTGAGGGGTCAGTCCCCATGGGGAGACCCGTTCCCCCAGTGAGGGGTCAGTCCCCATGGGGAGACCCGTTCCCCTCCAGTGAGGGGTCAGTCCCCATGGGGATTCCCATTCCCCAGTGAGGGGTCAGTCCCCATGGGGATTCCCATTCCCCAGTGAGGGGTCAGTCCCCATGGGGAGTCCCATCCCCCAGTGAGGGGTCAGTCCCCATGGGGATTCCCATTCCCCAGTGAGGGGTCAGTCCCCATGGGGAGACCCGTTCCCCTCCAGTGAGGGGTCAGTCCCCATGGGGAGTCCCATCCCCCAGTGAGGGGTCAGTCCCCATGGGGAGACCCGTTCCCCCAGTGAGGGGACAGTCCCCATGGGGAGACCCGTTCCCCTCCAGTGAGGGGTCAGTCCCCATGGGGATTCCCATTCCCCAGTGAGGGGTCAGTCCCCATGGGGAGACCCGTTCCCCCAGTGAGGGGTCAGTCCCCATGGGGAGACCCGTTCCCCTCCAGTGAGGGGTCAGTCCCCATGGGGATTCCCATTCCCCAGTGAGGGGTCAGTCCCCATGGGGATTCCCATTCCCCAGTGAGGGGTCAGTCCCCATGGGGATTCCCATTCCCCTCCAGCGAAGTGAACCCGATTACTCCTGGTCAGTAAAAATGTCTCTGTTCTTTTTCCCAGTAGATTCCACATTGGTCCCGTACGGGAAGGAACTCCCACCTCCAGCGAACTCCAATCTGCCTGCAGTCAGTAAGTCCTTTCCCGGTGAGGGATCCATTCCAGAATTTCCCCCTGTGATAACACCTTCCCTGTTGGGATCAGTGGATTCCCTCGTTCCCGGACTTGGCACCTCATAACATTCAAGGCTATGGGCCAAGAGCTGGAAAATGGGATTAGGTAGACAGGTCAGGTGTCATTAATGCATCGGTGCAGACTCGATGGGCCGAAGGGCCTCTTCTGCACTGTATTATTCTGTGATTCTGACCTCCTTCCTCTCTATAAACTTGTTGGTTTTACAGAAACTCCCCTCGTGACCTGTGCCTGTCGTCTGCTCTATTAGATCATCTGAGTCTGACTTGGAGATACAGGAGAGAATTTTAAAGCTCGCAAACTGGGAAATGTCGTAACAGTAAAGAGGATAATAAGAGATTTCAGGAGGGTACAGACAGACTGGTGACGTGGGCAGAAACATGGCAGGTGTAATTTGATGCAGAGGAATGTGAGGTGATATATTTTGGTCGGAAGAATGAGGAGAGGCAGTGTAAAATAAATAGAGAAATATTAAAGTGGGTTCAGGAACTGAGAGACCTGGGGGGCGTCTGTGAACAATTCATGTGGGACCCTGGGATTTATTAATGAGGTATAACATGCAAAAGAAACACGGTTATGCTCAACATTTATAATTCACTGGTTAGGAGCTGGAAGGAGTATTGTTCACAGTTCCAGTCTCCGTATCCCTCGGTTAGACCACACTTGGAGCACTGTGCACAGTTCCAGTCTCCGTATCCCTCGGTTAGACCACACTTGGAGCACTGTGCACAGTTCCACTCTCCGTATCCCTCGGTTAGACTACACTTGGAGCACTGTGCACAGTTCCAGTCTCCATATCCCTCGGTTAGACCACACTTGGAGCACTGTTCACAGTTCCAGTCTCCGTATCCCTCAGTTAGACCACACTTGGAGCACTGTGCACAGTTCCACTCTCCGTATCCCTCGGTTAGACCACACTTGGAGCACTGTTCACAGTTCCAGTCTCCGTATCCCTCAGTTAGACCACACTTGGAGCACAGTGCACTGTTCCACTCTCCATATCCCTGGGTTAGACCACACTTGGAGCACTGTGCACAGTTCCAGTCTCCGTATCCCTGGGTTAGACCACACTTGGAGCACTGTGCACAGTTCCACTCTCCATATCCCTTGGTTAGACCACGCTTGGAGCACTGTGCACAGTTCCACTCTCCTTATCCCTGGGTTAGACCACACTTGGAGCACTGTGCACAGTTCCAATGTCCATATCCCTGGGTTAGAACACACTGGGAGCACTGTGCACAGTTCCACTCTCCATATCCCTGGGTTAGACCACACTTGAAGCACTGTGCACAGTTCCACTCTCCATATCCCTGGGTTAGACCACACTTGGAGCACTGTGCACAGTTCCACTCTCCATATCCCTGGGTTAGACCACACTTGGAGCACTGTGCACAGTTCCACTCTCCATATCCCTGGGTTAGACCACACTTGGAGCACTGTGCACAGTTCCACTCTCCATATCCCTGGGTTAGACCACACTTGGAGCACTGTGCACAGTTCCACTCTCCATATCCCTGGGTTAGTCCACACTTGGAGCACTGTGCACAGTTCCACTCTCCATATCCCTCAGTTAGACCACACTTGGAGCACTGTGCACAGTTCCACTCTCCATATCCCTGGTTAGACCACACTTGGAGCACTGTGCACAGTTCCACTCTCCATATCCCTGGGTTAGACCACACTTGGAGCACTGTTCACAGTTCCAGTTTCCATATCCCTCGGTTAGACCACACTTAGAGCACTGTGCACAGTTCCAGTCTCCGTATCCCTCGGTTAGACCACACTTGGAGCACTGTGCACAGTTCCACTCTCCATATCCCTGGGTTAGACCACACTTGGAGCACTGTGCACAGTTCCAGTCTCCGTATCCCTCGGTTAGACCACACTTGGAGCACTGTGCACAGTTCCAGTCTCCGTATCCCTCAGTTAGACCACACTTGGAGCACTGTGCACAGTTCCACTCTCCATATCCCTGGGTTAGACCACACTTGGAGCACTGTGCACAGTTCCACTCTCCATATCCCTGGGTTAGACCACACTTGGAGCACTGTGCACAGTTCCACTCTCCATATCCCTCTGTTAGACCACACTTGGAGCACTGTGCACAGTTCCACTCTCCATATCCCTGGTTAGACCACACTTGGAGCACTGTGCACAGTTCCACTCTCCATATCCCTGGGTTAGACCACACTTGGAGCACTGTGCACAGTTCCACTCTCCATATCCCTGGGTTAGACCACACTTGGAGCACTGTGCACAGTTCCACTCTCCATATCCCTGGTTAGACCACACTTGGAGCACTGTGCACAGTTCCACTCTCCATATCCCTGGGTTAGACCACACTTGGAGCACTGTGCACAGTTCCACTCTCCATATCCCTGGGTTAGACCACACTTGGAGCACTGTGCACAGTTCCACTCTCCATATCCCTGGGTTAGACCACACTTGGAGCACTGTGCACAGTTCCACTCTCCATATCCCTGGTTAGACCACACTTGGAGCACTGTGCACAGTTCCACTCTCCATATCCCTGGGTTAGACCACACTTGGAGCACTGTGCACAGTTCCACTCTCCATATCCCTGGGTTAGACCACACTTGGAGCACTGTGCACAGTTCCACTCTCCATATCCCTGGGTTAGACCACACTTGGAGCACTGTGCACAGTTCCACTCTCCATATCCCTGGGTTTGACCACACTTGGAGCACTGTGCACAGTTCCACTCTCCATATCCCTGGGTTAGACCACACTTGGAGCACTGTGCACAGTTCCACTCTCTATATCCCTCAGTGAGACCACACTTGGAGCACTGTGCACAGTTCCAGTCTCCATATCCCTGGATTAGACCACACTTGGAGCACTGTGCACAGTTCCACTCTCCATATCCCTGGGTTAGACCACACTTGGAGCACTGTGCACAGTTCCACTCTCTATATCCCTGGGTTAGACCACACTTGGAGCACTGTGCACAGTTCCACTCTCCATATCCCTGGGTTAGACCACACTTGGAGCACTGTGCACAGTTCCACTCTCCATATCCCTGGGTTAGACCACACTTGGAGCACTGTGCACAGTTCCACTCTCCATATCCCTGGATTAGACCACACTTGGAGCATTGTGCACAGTTCCACTCTCTATATCCCTGGGTTAGACCACACTTGGAGCACTGTGCACAGTTCCACTCTCCATATCCCTGGGTTAGACCACACTTGGAGCACTGTGCACAGTTCCACTCTCCATATCCCTGGGTTAGACCACACTTGGAGCACTGTGCACAGTTCCACTCTCCATATCCCTGGATTAGACCACACTTGGAGCACTGTGCACAGTTCCAGTCTCCGTATCCCTCAGTTAGACCACACTTGGATCAGTGTGCACAGTTCCAGTCTCCATATCCCTGGGTTAGACCACACTTGGAGCACTGTGCACAGTTCCACTCTCCATATCCCTTGGTTAGACCACACTTGGAGCACTGTGCACAGTTCCCCTCTCCATATCGAAGAACAAAGAACAAAGAACAGTACAGCACAGGAAAAGGCCCTTCGGCCCTCCAAGCCTGCGCCGATCTTGATGCCTGCCTAAACTAAAACCTTCTGCACTTCCGGGGCCCATATCCCTCTGTTCCCTTCCTAGTCATGTATTTGTCAAGATGTCTCTTAAATGTCTCTTTGGTACCTTCTTGCACCACCTCCCCTGGCAGCAAGTTCCAGGCACTCACCACCCTCTGTGTAAAGAACTTGCCTCGCACATCCCCTCTAAACTTTGCCCCTCTCACCTTAAACCTATGTCCCCTAGTAACTGACTCTTCCACCCTGGGAAAAAGCTTCTGACTATCCACTCTGTCCATGCCGCTCATAACTTTGTAAACCTTGATCATGTCACCCCTCCACCTCCGTCGTTCCAGTGAAAACAATCCGAGTTTTTCCAACCTCTCTTCATAGCTAATGCCCTCCAGACCAGGCAACATCCTGGTAAACCTCCTCTGTACCCTCTCCAAAGCCTCCACGTCCTTCTGGTAGTGTGGCAACCAGAATTGTACGTAATATTCTAAGTGTGGCCTAACTAAAGTTCTGTACAGCTGCAACATGACTTCCCAATTTTTATACTCTATGCCCCGACCGATGAAGGCAAGCATGCCGTATGCCTTCTTGACTACCTTATCCACCTGCGTTGCCACTTTCAGTGACCTGTGGACCTGTACGCCCAGATCTCTCTGCCTGTCAATACTCCTAA
The DNA here is from genome assembly GCF_036365525.1 of Heterodontus francisci. Lineage (NCBI taxonomy): Eukaryota > Metazoa > Chordata > Chondrichthyes > Heterodontiformes > Heterodontidae > Heterodontus > Heterodontus francisci. Next base: position 1,223,612 of record NC_090415.1, read on the forward strand.
GGGTTCTGCCATTTACTGTATACTTCCCACCTGCATTAGACCTTCCAAAATGCATTACCTCACATTTGTCCGGATTAAACTCCATCTGCCATTTCTCCGCCCAAGTCTCCAACCGATCTATATCCTGCTGTATCCTCTGACAATCCTCATCATTATCTGCAACTCCACCAACCTTTGTGTCGTCCGCAAACTTACTAATCAGACCAGCTACATTTTCCTCCAAATCATTTATATATACTACAAACAGCAAAGGTCCCAGCACTGATCCCTGCGGAACACCACTGAGGGAGTGCCACACTGTCAGAGGGTCAGTACTGAGGGAGTGCCGCACTGTCCGAGGGTCAGTACTGAGGGAGTACCGCACTGTCAGAGGGTCAGTACTGAGGGAGTGCTGCACTGTCGGAGGGTCAGTACTGAGGGAGTGCTGCACTGTCGGAGGGTCAGTACTGAGGGAGTGCTGCACTGTCGGAGGGTCAGTACTGAGGGAGTGCCGCACTGTCGGAGGGTCAGTACTGAGGGAGTGCCGCACTGTCGGAGGGTCAGTACTGAGGGTGTGCATCACTGTCGAAGGGTCAGTACTGAGGGAGTGCCGCACTGTCGGAGGGTCAGTACTGAGGGAGTGCCGCACTGTCGGAGGGTCAGTACTGAGGGAGTGCTGCACTGTCCGAGGGTCAGTACTGAGGGAGTGCCGCACTGTCAGAGGGTCAGTACTGAGGGAGTGCCGCACTGTCGGAGGGTCAGTACTGAGGGAGTACCGCACTGTCAGAGGGTCAGTACTGAGGGAGTGCTGCACTGTCGGAGGGTCAGTACTGAGGGAGTGCTGCACTGTCGGAGGATCAGTACTGAGGGAGTGCTGCACTGTCGGAGGGTCAGTACTGAGGGAGTGCCGCACTGTCGGAGGGTCAGTACTGAGGGAGTGCCGCACTGTCGGAGGGTCAGTACTGAGGGAGTGCATCACTGTCGAAGGGTCAGTACTGAGGGAGTGCCGCACTGTCGGAGGGTCAGTACTGAGGGAGTGCCGCACTGTCGGAGGGTCAGTACTGAGGGAGTGCCGCACTGTCGGAGGGTCAGTACTGAGGGAGTGCCGCACTGTCAGAGGGTCAGTACTGAGGGAGTACCGCACTGATGGATCCGTCTCCCCCCCGCAGTGAGGGGTCAGTCCCCATGGGGAGATCCGTTCCCCCAGTGAGGGGTCAGTCCCCATGGGGATTCCCATTCCCCAGTGAGGGGTCAGTCCCCATGGGGATTCCCATTCCCCAGTGAGGGGTCAGTCCCCATGGGGATTCCCATCCCCAAGTGAACCCGATTACTCCTGGTCAGTAAAAATGTCTCTGTTCTTTTTCCCAGTAGATTCCGCATTGGTCCCGTACGGGAAGGAACTCCCACCTCCAGCGAACTCCAATCTGCCTGCAGTCAGTAAGTCCTTTCCCGGTGAGGGATCCATTCCAGAATTTCCCCCTGTGATAACACCTTCCCTGTTGGGATCAGTGGATTCCCTCGTTCCCGGACTTGGCACCTCATAACATTCAAGGCCATGGGCCAAGAGCTGGAAAATGGGATTAGGTAGACAGGTCAGGTGTCATTAATGCATCGGTGCAGACTCGATGGGCCGAAGGGCCTCTTCTGCACTGTATTATTCTGTGATTCTGACCTCCTTCCTCTCTATAAACTTGTTGGTTTTACAGAAACTCCCCTCGTGACCTGTGCCTGTCGTCTGCTCTATTAGATCATCTGAGTCTGACTTGGAGATACAGGAGAGAATTTTAAAGCTCGCAAACTGGGAAATGTCGTAACAGTAAAGAGGATAATAAGAGATTTCAGGAGGGTACAGACAGACTGGTGACGTGGGCAGAAACATGGCAGGTGTAATTTGATGCAGAGGAATGTGAGGTGATATATTTTGGTCGGAAGAATGAGGAGAGGCAGTGTAAAATAAATAGAGAAATATTAACGTGGGTTCAGGAACTGAGAGACCTGGGGGGCGTCTGTGAACAATTCATGTGGGACCCTGGGATTTATTAATGAGGTATAACATGCAAAAGAAACACGGTTATGCTCAACATTTATAATTCACTGGTTAGGAGCTGGAAGGAGTATTGTTCACAGTTCCAGTCTCCGTATCCCTCAGTTACACCACACTTGGAGCACTGTGCACAGTTCCAGTCTCCGTATCCCTCGGTTGGACCACACTTGGAGCACTGTGCACTGTTCCACTCTCCATATCCCTGGGTTAGACCACACTTGGAGCACTGTGCACAGTTCCACTCTCCATATCCCTCAGTTAGACCACACTTGGAGCACTGTGCACAGTTCCACTCTCCTTATCCCTCAGTTAGACCACACTTGGAGCACTGTGCACAGTTCCACTCTCCATATCCCTGGGTTAGACCACACTTGGAGCACTGTGCACAGTTCCACTCTCCGTATCCCTCGGTTGGACCACACTTGGAGCACTGTGCACAGTTCCACTCTCCATATCCCTGGGTTAGACCACACTTGGAGCACTGTGCACAGTTCCACTCTCCATATCCCTGGGTTAGACCACACTTGGAGCACTGTGCACAGTTCCACTTTCCTTATCCCTCAGTTAGACCACACTTGGAGCACTGTGCACAGTTCCACTCTCCATATCCCTGGGTTAGACCACACTTGGAGCACTGTGCACAGTTCCACTCTCCATATCCCTGGGTTAGACCACACTGGGAGCACTGTGCACAGTTCCACTCTCCATATCCCTGGGATAGACCACACTTGGAGCACTGTGCACAGTTCCACTCTCCATATCCCTGGATTAGACCACACTGGGAGCACTGTGCACAGTTCCACTCTCCTTATCCCTCAGTTAGACCACACTTGGAGCACTGTGCACAGTTCCACTCTCCATATCCCTGGGTTAGACCACACTTGGAGCACTGTGCACAGTTCCACTCTCCATATCCCTGGGTTAGACCACACTTGGAGCACTGTGCACAGTTCCACTCTCCATATCCCTGGGTTAGACCACACTTGGAGCACTGTGCACAGTTCCAGTCTCCATGTCCCTGGGTTAGACCACACTTGGAGCACTGTGCACAGTTCCACTCTCCATATCCCTGGGTTAGACCACACTTGGAGCACTGTGCACAGTTCCACTCTCCATATCCCTGGGTTAGACCACACTTGGAGCACTGTGCACAGTTCCACTCTCCATATAACAAAAAGGATACAGAGACACTGGAGAAGATGCAAAAATAGATTCACCCAGGCTGACACCAGAACATACGAACATACGAATTAGGAGCAGGAGTAGGCCACTCAGCCCCTCGAGCCTGCTCCCCCATTCAATAAGTTCATGGCTGATCTGATCAGTCCACATTTCCACCTACCCCCGATAATCTTCCACCCCCTTTGCTTATCAAGAGTCTATCCACCTCTGCCTTAAAAATGTTCACAGACTCTGCTTCCACTGCCTTTTGAGGAAGAAAATTCCAAAGGCTCACGACCCTCTGAGAGAAAAAAATTCTCCTCATTTCTGTCATAAATGGGTGACCCCTTAATTTTAAACAGTGACCCCTGGTTCTAGATTCTCCCACAAGGGGAAACATCCTTTCCACATCCACCCTGTCAAGACCCCTCAGGATCTGGCATGTTTCAATCAAGCCACCCCTTACTCTTCCAAATTCCAGCGGATACAAGCCTAGCCCGTCCAATCTTTCCTTGTAAGATAGCTTGTCCACTCCAGGTATCAGTCCAGTAAACCCTCTCTGCACTGCCTCCAACACATTTACATCCTTCCTTAAATAAAGAGACCAGTACTGTACATAGTACTCCAGATGTGGTCTCACCAATACCCTGTATAACTGAAGCATAACCTCCCTACTTTTATATTCAATTTCCTTTGCGATAAACAATAACATTCTATTAGCTTTCCTCATTACGTTCCAAACCTGTATACTAACCGTTTGCAATTCATGCACTCGGACACCCAGATCTCTCTGCATCTCAGAGCTCTGCAATCTCTCCCCATTTAGATAATGTGCTTTTTTATTCTTCCTGCCAAAGTGGACAATTTCACACTTACCCAAATTATACTCCATTTGCCAGGTCTTTGCCCACTCACCTAACCTATCTATATCCCTTTGTAGCCTCCTTATGTCCTCTTCACAACTTACCTTCCTACCTATCTTTTGAGTCATCAGCAAATTTAGTAACAATACCTTTGGTCCCTTCACCCAAGTTATTCATATAAATTGTAAAAAGCTCTGTTGCCTGTGACACACCACTCGTCACATCTTGCCAAACAGAACTGAGAGGTTTGACCGATCGGGGAAGACTGAACGGACTGGGGCTCTTTTCTCTGGAATAGAGAAGGCTGAGGGGTCACCTGATCGAGGTCTTTCAGATTTTGAATGGGTTTCGATAGGGTCGACGTGGAGATGTTTCCACTCGGGGGGCGAGACCGGAACTAGGGGGCCATCAATGTAAGACAATCACTGATAAATACAATGGGGGGGGGGGGGGGTGGAATTCAGGAGAGACGTCTTTCCCCAGAGAGTGGGGAGAATGTGGAACTCGCTACCACAGGGAGTGGGTTGAGGAGAATCGCAGAGATGTATTTGAGGGGGGAAGCTGGATAAGGTTAGGTGGTGACGTAGTGGTATTCTCACTGGACTAGTAACCCAGAGACCCAGGATATTGCTCTGGGGACATGGGTTCAAATCCCACAACAGCAGAAGGTGGAATTTGAATTCAATGAATAAACCTGGAATTAAAAAGCTAGTCTAATGATGGCCATGAAACCATTGTCGATTGTTGTAAAAACCCATCTGGTTCACTAATGTCCTTTGGGGAAGGAAATCTGCTGTCCTTACCTGGCCTGGCCTACATGTGACTCCAGACTCACAGCAATGTGGTTAACTCTTACACGCCCTCTGAAATGGCCTAACAAGCCACTCAGTTGAATCTAACCGCTACGAAGTCAATAAAAAGGAATGAAACCGGATGGACCACCCGGCATCGACCTCGGCACCGGAAATGACAACGGCAAACCCAGCCCTGTCGACCCTGCAAAGTCCTCCTTACTAACATCTGGGGGCCTGTGCCCAAGTTGGGAGAGCTGTCCCACAGACTAGTCAAGCAACAGCCTGACATAGTCATACTCACGGAATCATACCTTACAGACAATGTCCCAGACACTGTCATCACCATCCCCGGGTATGTCCTGTCCCACCAGCAGGACAGACCCAGCAGAGGTGGCGGCACAGTGGTATACAGTAGGGAGGGAGTTGCCCTGGGAGTCTCAACATCGACTCTGGACCCCATGAAGTCTCCTGGCATCAGGTCAAACATGGGCAAGGAAACCTCCTGCTGATTACCACCTACCGCCCTCCCTCAGCTGATGACTCAGTACTCCTCCATGTTGAACACCACTTGGAGGAAGCACTGAGGGTGGCAAGGGCACAAAATGTACTCTGGGTGGGGACTTCAATGCCCATCACCAAGAGTGGCTCGGTAGCACCACTACTGACCGAGCTGGCCGAGTCCTAAAGGACATAGCTGCTAGACTGGGTCTGCGACAGGTTGTGGGGGAACCAACACGAGGGAAAAACATACTTGACCTCGTCCTCACCAGTCTGCCTGCCGCAGATGCATCTGTCCATGACAGTATTGGTAGGAGTGACCACCGCACAGTCCTTGTGGAGACGAAGTCCCGTCTTCACATTGAGGATACCCTCCATCGTGTTGTGTGGCACTACCACCGTGCTAAATGGGATAGATTTTGAACAGATCTAGCATTGCAAAACTGGGCATCCATGAGGCGCTGTGGGCCATCAGCAGCAGCAGAATTGTACTCAACCACAATCTGTAACCTCATGGCCCGGCATATCCCCCACTCTACCATTACCATCAAGCCAGGAGACCAACCCTGGTTCAATGAAGAGTGCAGGAGAGCATGCCAGGAGCAGCACCAGGCATACCTCAAAATGAGGTGTCAACCTGGTGAAGCTACAACACAGGACTATCTGCGTGCCAAACTGTGTAAGCAGCATGCGATAGACAGAGCTAAGTGATCCCATAACCAATGGATCAGATCTAAGCTCTGCAATCCTGCCACATCCAGCCATGAATGGTGGTGGACAATTAAACAACTAACTGGAGGAGGTGGCTCCACAAATATCCCCATCCTCAATGATGGGAGAGCCCAGCACATCAGTGCGAAAGATAAGGCTGAAGCATTTGCAACAATCTTCAGCCAGAAGTGCCAAGTTGATGATCCATCTCGGCCCCCTCCTGAAGTCCCCAGCATCACAGATACCAGACTTCAGCCAATTCGATTCACTCTTCGTGATATCAAGAAACAACTGAAGGCACTGAATACTGCAAAGGCTATGGGCCCTGACAATATTCCAGCAATAGTACTGAAGACCTGTGCTCCAGAACTTGCCGTGCCCCGAGCCAAGCTGTTCCTGTACAGCTACAACACTGGCATCTACCCGGCAATGTGGAAAATTGCCCAGAAATGTCCTGTACACAAAAAGCAGGACAAATCCAACCCGGCCAATTACCGCCCCATCAGTCTACTCTCAATCATCAGTAAAGTGATGGAAGATGTCATCAACAGTGTCATCAAGCGGCACTTGCTTAGCAATAACCTGCTCAGTGACGCTCAGTTTGGGTTCTGTCAGGGCCACTCAGCTCCTGACCTCATTACAGCCTTGGTTCAAACATGGACAAAAGAGCTGAACTCAAGAGGTGAGGTGAGAGTGACTGCCCTTGACATCTAGGCAGCATTTGACCGAGTATGGCATCAAGGAGCCCAAGCAAAACTGAAATCAATGGGAATCAGGGGGAAAACCCTCCGCTGGTTGGAGTCATACCTAGTGCAAAGGAAGATGGTTGTGGTTGTTGGAGGTCAATCATCTGAGCTCCAGGACCTCACTGCAGGAGTTCCTCAGGGTAGTGTCCTTGGCCCAACCATCTTCAGCTGCTTCATCAATGACCTTCCTTCAATCATAAGGTCAGAAGTGGGGATGTTCGCTGATGATTGCACCATTCGTGACTCCTCAGATACTGAAGCAATCCGTGTAGAAATGCTGCAAGACCTGGACAATATCCAGGCTTGGGCTGATAAGTGGCAAGTAACATTCGCGCCACACAAGTGCCAGGCAATGACCATCTCCAACAAAAGAGAATCTAACCATCTCCCCTTGACATTCAACAGCATTACCATCACTGAATTCCCCACTATCAACATCCTAGGGGCTACCATTGACCAGAAACAGAACTGGAGTAGCCATATAAATACCGTGGCTACAAGAGCAGGTCTGAGGCTGGGAATCCTGAGGCGAGTAACTCACCTCCTGACTCCCCAAAGCCTGTCCGCCATCTACAAGGCACAAGTCAGGAGTGTGATGGAATACTCTCCACTTGCCTGGATGGGTGCAGCTCCAACAACACTCCAGGAGCTCGACACCATCCAGGACAAAGCAGCCTGCTTGATGGGCACCCCATCTACTAACATTCACTCCCTCCACCACCGACACACAGTGGCAGCAGTGTGTACCATCTACAAGATGCACTGCAGCAATGCACCAAGGCTCCTTAGACAGCACCTTCCAAACCCGCGACCTCTACAAACTAGAAGGACAAGGGCAGCAAATACATGGGAACACCACCACCTGCAAGTTCCCCTCCAAGTCACACACCATTCTGACTTGGAACTATATCGCCGTTCCTTCACTGTCGCTGGGTCAAGATCCTGGAACTCCCTTCCTAACAGCACTGTGGGTGTACCTACCCCACATGGACTGCAGCGGTTCAAGAAGGCAGCTCACCACCACCTTCTCAAGGGCAATTGGGGATGGGCAATAAATGCTGGCCTGGCCAGTGACGCCCACATCCCATGAATGAATTAAAAAAAACACAGGAGGGAGAAAGGACTAGAAGGACAGGTAGACGGGGAGGTGGAAATGAGTCACTCGCTGGGAGGCGTCTCGTGTAGAGCAGAAACCCCAGCATGGAGCTGGGCAGAGGGGCCGAATGGCCAGTTCCCGTGCTGGATCTGTTCTGTAAGGTATCAACGCGAATTTGTTTACTCACCCTCTCCTCTCCGTGCAGGTGCTGAGGAACGCACTGTTCTGGGAACGTTGAAGGTGCGAGGAACTCTGTCTGCCCTCGATCTTGCCAAGTGTCTCGGCCTCGCGTCCAGGAAATCCGTCAATCCAATGCTGTACGCACTGGAAAAGAGAGGGCTGGTCAGAAAGGAAGGGTCAGTGTGGCTCTGCATCACAGACCGGGTCGAGGCAGCTGAGACAGCAGCAGACGGGAGGACTGGTACGAATCTCCAGCCCAGTTCTGGGCACCGCACTTTGGGGAGGATGTCGGGGGCCTGGCAGAGGGTGTGGAGGAGATTGAGGGACGAGGGACTTCTGTTAATGTGGAGAGACCAGAGGTGGGGGGGAGATGAGGAAACATGATTTGAGGCAGTGAGTTATTGGGATATATTTACCGGGAGACGGGGATAGAGCAAGGGACGGGCAGAGTCGAGGGAGGAATTAATTGGTTCACTGTGCTGGTACCAAAACAGTGGGCCAAACGGCCTCCCCTGCCATTCTATCGTCTGTTCTTCTCTGTGTCCTTCATGTCTTTCCTCTTCTGCAGATACTGGTAGTGGAGGAGCCGGAATTTACAACACAAGAATGCGAGGACAAGGAGGAACACCCGGACTGAGCATCCACGTTACAAATCACTACATCAGTTACCAGGGTGACCAGCTCACCAACATCCACCAGCACGCTCCCTCCAACAATACTTTCTCCAGCACGGTGACCGGCAATACTTACACACAAGTGGGCTCCTCAAACACCATGGTGAACCGCGACTGCTGTCGAGAACAGAGGGAGCAAACTGCACAAGGTAACCCCACCGACTGTCAACAAAACCTCTCACATACAACACAACTGACCCAGGCACCCGCTCGGGCCTTTACTGAAGGAGTGCCGCACTGTCCTAGGGTCGGTACTGAGGGAGTGCCGCACTGTCCGAGGGTCGGTACTGAGGGAGTGCCGCACTGTCCGAGGGTCGGTACTGAGGGAGTGACGCACTGTCCGAGGGTCGGTACTGAGGGAGTGACGCACTGTCCGAGGGTCGGTACTGAGGGAGTGCCGCACTGTCCTAGGGTCAGTACTGAGGGAGTGCCGCACTGTCCGAGGGTCGGTACTGAGGGAGTGCCGCACTGTCCGAGGGTCGGTACTGAGGGAGTGACGCACTGTCCGAGGGTCGGTACTGAGGGAGTGACGCACTGTCCGAGGGTCGGTACTGAGGGAGTGCCGCACTGTCCTAGGGTCGGTACTGAGGGAGCGCCGCACTGTCCTAGGGTCGGTACTGAGGGAGTGCCGCACTGTCCTAGGGTCAGTACTGAGGGAGTGCCGCACTGTCGGAGGGTCGGTACTGAGGGAGTGCCGCACTGTCCGAGGGTCGGTACTGAGGGAGTGCCGCACTGTCCTAGGGTCGGTACTGAGGGAGTGACGCACTGTCCTAGGGTCGGTACTGAGGGAGTGCCGCACTGTCCGAGGGTCGGTACTGAGGGAGTGCCGCACTGTCCTAGGGTCGGTACTGGGGGAGTGACGCACTGTCCGAGGGTCGGTACTGAGGGAGTGCCGCACTGTCATAGGGTCGGTACTGAGGGAGTGCCGCACTGTCCGAGGGTCGGTCCTGAGGGAGTGCCGCACTGTCCGAGGGTCGGTACTGAGGGAGTGCCGCACTGTCCGAGGGTCGGTACTGAGGGAGTGCCGCACTGTCCGAGGGTCGGTACTGAGGGAGTGCCGCACTGTCCTAGGGTCGGTACTGAGGGAGTGCCGCACTGTCCTAGGGTCGGTACTGAGGGAGTGCCGCACTGTCCTAGGGTCAGTACTGAGGGAGTGCCGCACTGTCGGAGGGTCGGTACTGAGGGAGTGCCGCACTGTCCGAGGGTCGGTACTGAGGGAGTGCCGCACTGTCCTAGGGTCAGTACTGAGGGAGTGCCGCACTGTCCTAGGGTCAGTACTGAGGGAGTGCTGCACTGTCGGAGGGTCAGTACTGAGGGAGTGCCGCACTGTCGGAGGGTCAGTACTGAGGGAGTGCCGCACTGTCGGAGGATCAGTACTGAGGGAGTGCCGCACTGTCGGAGGGTCAGTACTGAGGGAGTGCCGCACTGTCGGAGGGTCAGTACTGAGGGAGTGCCGCACTGTCGGAGGGTCAGTACTGAGGGAGTGCTGCACTGTCAGTGGGTCAGTACTGAGGGAGTGCCGCACTGTCAGAGGTGCTGTCTTTTCGATGAGGTGTTAAACTGTCTGCCCTGTCGGGTGGATGTAAAGGATCCCAGATTCTCTACTGGAAGTGGGACTTCTGTCTGGTGTCCTGGGGCCCAATATTTATCACCAAAAGAAAATGATTATTTTGGTTGTTCCCATAATTCCTGTTTGGATCTTGCTGTGTGCAGATTTCCGACATTACCGTGGTGACCGCACCTTCGAAAATCTCCTCGTTTTCCGAGTGGGTGTTTTGGGATGTTGAGGTAGTTAGAAATCCTGGAGAAATGACACGTCTTTTTCTGTTCTCACACAGGGACTGCCAGTACTGAGGATCGAGGGAGAGGAGCCTCAGAGTCGGGTCGCACTGAGGACCGAGGGAGAGGAGCCTCAGAGTCGGGTCGCACTGAGGATCGACGGAGAGGAGCCTCAGAGTCGGGTCGCACTGAGGATCGAGGGAGAGGAGTCTCAGAGTCGGGTCGCACTGAGGACCGAGGGAGAGGAGCCTCAGAGTCGGGTCGCACTGAGGATCGAGGGAGAGGAGCCTCAGAGTCGGGTCGCACTGAGGATCGAGGGAGAGGAGCCTCAGAGTCGGGTCGCACTGAGGATCGAGGGAGAGGAGCCTCAGAGTCGGGTAGTACTGAGGATCGAGGGAGAGAAGCCTCAGAGTCGGGTCGCACTGAGGATCGAGGGAGAGGAGCCTCAAAGACTGCCAACAAATTTAACATTGAGATCTGCAGTGACCAGCTGAGTTATCTCCAGATTGGTGACAACAACAAGATGAGAATCAGCAGCAACCCTGTGAGTGAGGACCCCTCGAGTGGGGACCCCTCGAGTGAGGATTCCTCGAGTGAGGATCTCGAGAAACAATGAGGGCCCCATTGAGTCCTGTAGAGTCTGAGATATTGGGGTGGGGAGGGGGAAATAGTGTGGGACCAAAGATCTCTTCGACTGTCCCGGGACGGCCTGTTCCTCTCCCACTGTCCCGGGACGGCCTGTTCCTCTCCGACTGTCCCGGGATGGCCTGTTCCTCTCCCACTGTCCCGGGACGGCCTGTTCCTCTCCCACTGTCCCGGGACGGCCTGTTCCTCTCCCACTGTCCCGGGACGGCTTGTTCCTCTCCCACTGTCCCGGGATGGCCTGTTCCTCTCCCACTGTCCCGGGATGGCCTGTTCCTCTCCCACTGTCCCGGGACGGCCTGTTCCTCTCCGACTGTCCCGGGATGGCCTGTTCCTCTCCGACTGTCCCGGGACGGCCTGTTCCTCTCCCACTGTCCCGGGACGGCCTGTTCCTCTCCGACTGTCCCGGGACGGCCTGTTCCTCTCCCACTGTCCCGGGACGGCTTGTTCCTCTCCCACTGTCCCGGGACGGCCTGTTTCTCTCCGACTGTCCCGGGACGGTCTGTTCCTCTCCGACTGTCCCGGGATGGCTTGTTCCTCTCCGACTGTCCCGGGACGGCCTGTTCCTCTCCGACTGTCCCAGGACGGCCTGTTCCTCTCCGACTGTCCCGGGACGGCCTGTTCCTCTCCGACTGTCCCAGGACGGCCTGTTCCTCTCCCACTGTCCCGGGACGGCCTGTTCCTCTCCGACTGTCCCGGGACGGCCTGTTCCTCTCCGACTGTCCCGGGACGGCCTGTTCCTCTCCGACTGTCCCAGGACGGCCTGTTCCTCTCCCACTGTCCCGGGACGGCCTGTTCCTCTCCCACTGTCCCGGGACGGCCTGTTCCTCTCCCACTGTCCCGGGACGGCCTGTTCCTCTCCGACTGTCCCAGGACGGCCTGTTCCTCTCCCACTGTCCCGGGACGGCCTGTTTCTCTCCGACTGTCCCGGGACGGTCTGTTCCTCTCCGACTGTCCTGGGACGGCCTGTTCCTCTCCGACTGTCCCGGGACGGCCCGACTACCCCCTCAGGTGGACATAAAAAAATCTCCCGGCCTCTATTTACGGAGGAACCTGCTTTTGAACCCCCCCCCCCACCCCATCCCCCTTTCGACCTCACTTTTAGGCACCTCTCTGTCTTTGGCTGTTGTTTGGCGATGTGCACCTGAGCAGCTTTGGGTTCGCTTCCCTCGGTTAAAGCTGCTGCTACAGAAATGGCGGTCGTTGTCCACTTCGCCTCTTTGCAGCCACTCCACCCGATCGAGGGAAAAGGTGCAGCCATCCAATCCCGGTCGGATCAGCTTGCTCCAGTGCGCTGGGAATTGGTTCAAGGGGAATTACCTCGATCTGACCGAACACCACCTCCATTCTGTATTTGAACACAGAACATTTTTACTGAATTCTGATGAATGAGGAACTAAGTCTTTGCGGCAGACGACTGTCTTCCCTTTCGAAAGATCACTTGAAAAGAGTGTTTGAAAAATCTGCCCGTCACGTTGTGGCCGAGGACATTGACCGAAGGCGGGAGTCGAGGGCTGCTGGAATCTGGTTCAACGTTTTAACAGTGAAGAACACATGAATTCTGCTTCCTTCTCTGGGGCAATTGGTTTTATTTTTTGGGGCTTTGCAATAAAATACGTAATAAATTTTGGGAAAGGTTATTCGTCTGCGTGTCCGCTGAGAGCAGTCGTGATGCTTTGCCTGGTCGAATGTCCGCGGCGGTTTTGGACGAGGCACTGGGTGGTGTTTGATGTAGTGCGGGGGGGGGAAGGGACGCCCTCCTGTACTGCAGATTCTCACCTTCACGCACTCATATAATGGGAAATTACTGAGAAGTGTAGAGGAAGTGAGGAACCTTGGAGTGAATGTCCACAGATCCCTGAAGGTAGCAGGACAGGTCGATGAGGTGGTTAAGAAGGCAGATGGAATCCTTTCCTTTATTAGCCAAGGTATAGAATACAAGAGCAGGGAGGTTATGCTGGAACTGTATAACTCATTGGCTAGGCCACAACTTGAGTACTGTGTGCAGTTCTGGTCACCTCATTACAGAAAGGATGTAATTGCACGAGAGAGGGTACAGAGGAGATTTACGAGGATGTTGCCAGGACTGGAAAAATGCAGCAATGAGGAAAGATTGGATAGGCTGGGGTTGTTCTCCTTGGAACAGAGAAGGCTGAGGGGAGATCTGGTTGAAATGTACAAAATTTTGAGGGTCCTGGATAGAGTGGAGGTGAAGGGTCTACTCACCTTAGCAGAGAGGTCAGTGACGAGGGGGCAGAGATTTAAAGTGATTGGTAGAAACATTAGAGGGGAGATGAGGAAAAGGTTTTCACCCAGAGGGTGGTGGGGGTCTGGAACTCACTGCCTGAAAGGGTAGTTGAGGCAGAGACCCTCAAATCATTCAAAATATGCACCTCGGGTGCCGTAGCCTGCAGGGCTGTGGACCAAATGCAGGAAGGTGGGATTGGAATGGGTGGATCGTTTTTCAGCCGGCACAGACACGATGGGCCGAGTGGCCTCTTTCTGTGCTGCAAACGTTTTATGATTCTAAGAAATAGTGGGGTGCCGCAGGGATCAGTGCTGGGGGCCTCAGCTATTTACAATCTATATTAATGACTTTGATGAAGAGACAGAGAGGAATGTATCTGAGTTAAGCTGCTGATACGAAGGTAGGTTGAAAGGTAAACTGTGGGGAGGACGTGGAGAGGCTGCAATGAGATATAGACGGGGTTAAATGTGTGGACAACAAGACGGCCGGTGGATAATAATGTGGGGAAGTGTGAAGTTGTTCACTTTGGTCATAAGAATAGAAAAGCAGGTTTTTTTAAATGGTGTGAAACTGCGAAGTGTTGATGTTCCGACAGACTCGGGTGTTCTTGTACAAGGAACGCAGAAAGTTAACATGCCGGTACAACAAGCAATTTGGAAGACAAATGGCACGTTGGCCTCTGTTGCAAGGGGATTGGAGTAGAGGAATAAAGAAGTCTTGCTACAATTGTACAGGGTTTCTGGTGAGACCACATCTGGAATACTGTGTGCAGTTTTGCTCTCCACATTTAAGAAAGGATATACTTGCATTGGAGGTGGTGCAGCGAAGGTTCACCCGATTGGTCCCTGGGATGAGGGGGTTGTCCTATGATGAGAGAAGGTGCTGGGGATATGGTTCGGAAGGGCCGGGGCGTGCACCAAAACCTGGGAGGAGCGAGTAGCCGAGGTACGACAAAAGTTGGGCATGTGGGGGGCAGCGATCTCTGTCCATTGTGGGTACGAACCTGGTCATCAGGTGCGAGGCGCTCACGTTGTTGCTCTACGTGGCGCAGGTCTGGCCCATACCCCCGCTCCCGCGCCGTGGCGGTCACCCGAGCCAATTTCCACTTCATCTGGGGATCTAAAATGGACCGGGTCCGGAGGGACACGATGTTCAAACCTCTGGATAAGGGGTGGGAAAAATGTACCCAACGTGGCCCTCATCCTGATGACCACCTTCGTGTGCGGCTGCATCAAGCTGTGTGTAGACCTCCAGTACGTAAACTCCAAGTGTCACTACGTGCTGAGGTTCTATCTGTCCCCGGTGTTGCGAAGGATGGGCCTGGTCACATTGCCGCGGAACGCTCCATCCAGTTGGACCGTGCCGTTCCACCTATCCTTCGTGGAGCAGTTTCTGCGGGAAAACACCTTTGACCACCGATCCATCAGGCAGTGGTCTGCACGGAATGTCCTCAAGGGAAAAGGAGACGGTGGATCCTGTCGGATGGTTCCCCGAGCAGACCGTCAAAGTCATTTGGCGGAATGCCTCATCACCAGAACTTTCAAACAAGCACCAAGACGTAGCTTGGCTGGTGGTGAGAAGGGCCCTCCCCGTCAGATCCTTCCTGCACGCCCGGAGTCTCGCCCCCTCCGCCCAGTGCCCCCGCGTTGGCTGTGGTGGGGATGAGACGGTCGCCCACCTCCTCCTGGAATGTGCCTTTGCAAAGCAGGTGTGGAAAGAGATGCAGTGGTTTTTGTCGAGGTTCATCCCGAGCAGCTCTGTAACACAGGAGTCTGTGCTCTCCGGGCTGTTCCCAGGGACGCACACCGAGACAAACATCAACTGCTGCTGGAGGACCATCAATTCGGTGAAAGACGCCCTTTGGTCTGCCCGAAACCTTCGGCTCTTCCAGTGCAAAGAGTTGTCCACCACCGAATGTTGCAGACTGGCACATTCCAAGGTCCAGGACTAGGTGCTGAGGGACGCACGGCAAAGACTCAATGGGGAAAGACCACAGTGTAAGGTCTCCCCCACCAAGCTGAACAGAGGGGCTGGATCCATGGGAAACCCCTCGAACTGCACCGGAGAAATTTTTTGTGCTGTAAATGTAAAAATGTAAACGGCATGACAATGAAATGGAAGGGTTGAGAGGCAACTCATGATTGTATTGACTCAAACTGATCATCTTTGCACTGTTTGTATTTTTTGACTGAATGCTGTTTTAAAATGTTTGGGAATCTAATTTTTACAGATTTTTATGAATAAAGTATATTTTGGAAAAAAAAAAGACTGAGTAAATTGAGTCTGTATTCTCTGGAGTTCAGAAGAATGAGAGGTGAAATCATTGAAACATTATATGACTCTGAAAGCGTCAGAAAGTCATAGATACGAAACACACACTGAACCTGCCTCCACCACACTCTCAGACAGTGTATTCCAGATCATAAAACACTCACTGAACCTGCCTCCACCACACTCTCAGACAGTGTATTCCAGATCATAAAACACTCACTGAACCTGCCTCCACCACACTCTCAGACAGTGTATTCCAGATCCTAAACACACACTGAACCTGCCTCCACCACACTCTCAGACAGTGTATTCCAGATCCTAAACACACACTGAACCTGCCTCCACCACACTCTCACACAGTGTATTCCAGATCCTAAACACACACTGAACCTGCCTCCACCACACTCTCAGACAGTGTATTCCAGACCCTAAACACTCACTGAACCTGCCTCCACCACACTCTCAGACAGTGTATTCCAGATCCTAAACACTCACTGAACCTGCCTCCACCACACTCTCAGACAGTGGATTCCAGATCCTAAACACTCACTGAACCTGCCTCCACCACACTCTCAGACAGTGTATTCCAGATCCTAAACACACACTGAACCTGCCTCCACCACACTCTCAGACAGTGTATTCCAGATCCTAAACACTCACTGAACCTGCCTCCACCACACTCTCAGACAGTGTATTCCAGATCATAAACACTCACTGAACCTGCCTCCACCACACTCTCAGAAAGTGTATTCCAGATCCTAAACACACACTGAACCTGCCTCCACCACACTCTCAGACAGTGCATTCCAGATCCTAAACACACACTGAACCTGCCTCCACCACACTCTCAGACAGTGTATTCCAGATCCTAAACACACACTGAACCTGCCTCCACCACACTCTCAGAAAGTGTATTCCAGATCCTAAACACTCACTGAACCTGCCTCCACCACACTCTCAGACAGTGTATTCCAGATCCTAAACACTCACTGAACCTGCCTCCACCACACTCTCAGACAGTGTATTCCAGATCCTAAACACACACTGAACCTGCCTCCACCACACTCTCAGACAGTGTATTCCAGATCCTAAACACACACTGAACCTGCCTCCACCACACTCTCAGACAGTGTATTCCAGATCCTAAACACTCACTGAACCTGCCTCCACCACACTCTCAGACAGTGTATTCCAGATCCTAAACACACACTGAACCTGCCTCCACCACACTCTCAGACAGTGTATTCCAGATCCTAAACACTCACTGAACCTGCCTCCACTATACTCTCAGACAGTGTATTCCAGATCCTAAACACTCACTGAACCTGCCTCCACCACACTCTCAGACAGTGTATTCCGGATCCTAAACACTCACTGAACCTGCCTCCACTATACTCTCAGACAGTGTATTCCAGATCTAAACACACACTGAACCTGCCACCACCACACTCTCAGACAGTGTATTCCAGATCCTAAACACTCACTGAACCTGCCTCCACTATACTCTCAGACAGTGTATTCCAGATCCTAAACACACACTGAACCTGCCACCACCACACTCTCAGACAGTGTATTCCAGATCCTAAACACTCACTGAACCTGCCTCCACCACACTCTCAGACAGTGCATTCCAGATCCTAAACACTCACTGAACCTGCCTCCACCACACTCTCAGACAGTGTGTTCCAGATACTAAACACTCACTGAACCTGCCTCCACCACACTCTCAGACAGTGTATTCCAGATCCTAAACACACACTGAACCTGCCTCCACCACACTCTCAGACAGTGTATTCCAGATCCTAAACACTCACTGAACCTGCCTCCACCACACTCTCAGACAGTGTATTCCAGATCCTAAACACTCACTGAACCTGCCTCCACCACACTCTCAGACAGTGTATTCCAGATCATAAACACTCACTGAACCTGCCTCCACCACACTCTCAGAAAGTGTATTCCAGATCCTAAACACACACTGAACCTGCCTCCACCACACTCTCAGACAGTGTATTCCAGATCCTAAACACTCACTGAACCTGCCTCCACCACACTCTCAGACAGTGTGTTCCAGATACTAAACACTCACTGAACCTGCCTCCACCACACTCTCAGACAGTGTATTCCAGATCCTAAACACACACTGAACCTGCCTCCACCACACTCTCAGACAGTGTATTCCAGATCCTAAACACTCACTGAACCTGCCTCCACCACACTCTCAGACAGTGTATTCCAGATCCTAAACACTCACTGAACCTGCCTCCACCACACTCTCAGACAGTGTATTCCAGATCATAAACACTCACTGAACCTGCCTCCACCACACTCTCAGAAAGTGTATTCCAGATCCTAAACACACACTGAACCTGCCTCCACCACACTCTCAGACAGTGTATTCCAGATCCTAAACACTCACTGAACCTGCCTCCACCACACTCTCAGACAGTGTATTCCAGATCCTAAACACACACTGAACCTGCCTCCACCACACTCTCAGACAGTGTATTCCAGATCCTAAACACACACTGAACCTGCCTCCACCACACTCTCAGACAGTGTATTCCAGATCCTAAACACACACTGAACCTGCCTCCACCACACTCTCAGACAGTGTATTCCAGATCCTAAACACTCACTGAACCTGCCTCCACCACACTCTCAGACAGTGTATTCCAGATCCTAAACACACACTGAACCTGCCTCCACCACACTCTCAGACAGTGTATTCCAGATCCTAAACACTCACTGAACCTGCCTCCACTATACTCTCAGACAGTGTATTCCAGATCCTAAACACTCACTGAACCTGCCTCCACCACACTCTCAGACAGTGTATTCCGGATCCTAAACACTCACTGAACCTGCCTCCACTATACTCTCAGACAGTGTATTCCAGATCTAAACACACACTGAACCTGCCACCACCACACTCTCAGACAGTGTATTCCAGATCCTAAACACTCACTGAACCTGCCTCCACTATACTCTCAGACAGTGTATTCCAGATCCTAAACACACACTGAACCTGCCACCACCACACTCTCAGACAGTGTATTCCAGATCCTAAACACTCACTGAACCTGCCTCCACCACACTCTCAGACAGTGCATTCCAGATCCTAAACACTCACTGAACCTGCCTCCACCACACTCTCAGACAGTGTGTTCCAGATACTAAACACTCACTGAACCTGCCTCCACCACACTCTCAGACAGTGTATTCCAGATCCTAAACACACACTGAACCTGCCTCCACCACACTCTCAGACAGTGTATTCCAGATCCTAAACACTCACTGAACCTGCCTCCACCACACTCTCAGACAGTGTATTCCAGATCCTAAACACTCACTGAACCTGCCTCCACCACACTCTCAGACAGTGTATTCCAGATCCTAAACACTCACTGAACCTGCCTTCACCACACTCTCAGACAGTGTATTCCAGATCCTAAACACTCACTGAACCTGCCTTCACCACACTCTCAGACAGTGTATTCCAGATCCTAAACACTCACTGAATCTGCCTCCACCACACTCTCAGACAGTGTATTCCAGATCCTAAACACACACTGAACCTGCCTCCACCACACTCTCAGACAGTGTATTCCAGATCCTAAACACACACTGAACCTGCCTCCACCACACTCTCAGACAGTGTATTCCAGATCCTAAACACACACTGAACCTGCCTCCACCACACTCTCAGACAGTGTATTCCAGATACTAAACACTCACTGAACCTGCCTCCACCACACTCTCACACAGTGTATTCCAGATCCTAAACACTCACTGAACCTGCCTCCACCACACTCTCAGACAGTGTATTCCAGATCCTAAACACTCACTGAACCTGCCTCCACCACACTCTCAGACAGTATATTCCAGATCCTAAACACTCACTGAACCTGCCTTCACCACACTCTCAGACAGTGTATTCCAGATCCTAAACACACACTGAACCTGCCTCCACCACACTCTCAGACAGTGTATTCCAGATCCTAAACACACACTGAACCTGCCTCCACCACACTCTCAGACAGTGTATTCCAGATCCTAAACACACACTGAACCTGCCTCCACCACACTCTCACACAGTGTATTCCAGATACTAAACACTCACTGAACCTGCCTCCACCACACTCTGAGACAGTGCATTCCAGATCCTAAACACACACTGAACCTGCCTCCACCACACTCTCAGACAGTGTATTCCAGATACTAAACACTCACTGAACCTGCCTCCACCACACTCTGAGACAGTGCATTCCAGATCCTAAACACTCACTGAACCTGCCTCCACCACACTCTCAGACAGTGTATTCCAGATCCTAAACACTCACTGAACCTGCCTCCACCACACTCTCAGACAGTGTATTCCAGATACTAAACACTCACTGAACCTGCCTCCACCACACTCTCAGACAGTGCATTCCAGATCCTAAACACTCACTGAACCTGCCTCCACCACACTCTCAGACAGTGTATTCCAGATCCTAAACACTCACTGAACCTGCCTCCACCACACTCTCAGATAGTGCATTCCAGATCCTCAACACTCACTGAACCTGCCTCCACCACACTCTCAGACAGTGTATTCCAGATACTAAACACACACTGAACCTGCCTCCACCACACTCTCAGACAGTGTGTTCCAGATCCTAAACACTCACTGAACCTGCCTCCACCACACTCTCAGATAGTGCATTCCAGATCCTAAACACTCACTGAACCTGCCTCCACCACACTCTCAGACAGTGTATTCCAGATACTAAACACACACTGAACCTGCCTCCACCACACTCTCAGACAGTGTATTCCAGATTCTAAACACTCACTGAACCTGCCTTCACCACACTCTCAGACAGTGTATTCCAGATCCTAAACACACACTGAACCTGCCTCCACCACACTCTCAGACAGTGTATTCCAGATCCTAAACACACACTGAACCTGCCTCCACCACACTCTCAGACAGTGCATTCCAGATCCTAAACACTCACTGAACCTGCCTCCACCACACACTCAGACAGTGTATTCCAGATCCTAAACACTCACTGAACCTGCCTCCACCACACTCTCAGACAGTGTATTCCAGATCCTAAACACACACTGAACCTGCCTCCACCACACTCTCAGACAGTGCATTCCAGATCCTAAACACACACTGAACCTGCCTCCACCACACTCTCAGACAGTGCATTCCAGATCCTAAACACTCACTGAACCTGCCTCCACCACACTCTCAGACAGTGTATTCCAGATCCTAAACACACACTGAACCTGCCTCCACCACACTCTCAGACAGTGCATTCCAGATCCTAAACACTCACTGAACCTGCCTCCACCACACTCTCAGACAGTGTATTCCAGATCCTAAACACTCACTGAACCTGCCTCCACCACACTCTCAGACAGTGCATTCCAGATCCTAAACACTCACTGAACCTGCCTCCACCACACACTCAGACAGTGTATTCCAGATCCTAAACACACACTGAACCTGCCTCCACCACACACTCAGACAGTGTATTCCAGATCCTAAACACTCACTGAACCTGCCTCCACCACACTCTCAGACAGTGCATTCCAGATCCTAAACACTCACTGAACCTGCCTCCACCACACACTCAGACAGTGTATTCCAGATCCTAAACACTCACTGAACCTGCCTCCACCACACTCTCACACAGTGTATTCCAGATACTAAACACACACTGAACCTGCCTCCACCACACTCTCAGACAGTGTATTCCAGATCCTAAACACTCACTGAACCTGCCTCCACCACACTCTCACACAGTGTATTCCAGATACTAAACACACACTGAACCTGCCTCCACCACACTCTCAGACAGTGTATTCCAGATCCTAAACACTCACTGAACCTGCCTCCACCACACTCTCAGACAGTGTATTCCAGATACTAAACACACACTGAACCTGCCTCCACCACACTCTCAGACAGTGTATTCCAGATCCTAAACACTCACTGAACCTGCCTCCACCACACTCTCAGACAGTGTATTCCAGATCCTAAACACACACTGAACCTGCCACCACCACACTCTCACACAGTGTATTCCAGATCCTAAACACACACTGAACCTGCCTCCACCACACTCTCAGACAGTGTATTCCAGATCCTAAACACCCAATGAACCTGCCTCCACCACACTCTCAGACAGTGTATTCCAGATCCTAAACACCCACTGAACCTGCCTCCACCGCACTCTCAGACAGTGCATTCCAGATCCTAAACACTCACTGAACCTGCCTCCACCACACTCTCAGACAGTGTATTCCAGATCCTAAACACTCACTGAACCTGCCTCCACCACACTCTCAGACAGTGTATTCCAGATCCTAAACACTCACTGAACCTGCCTCCACCACACTCTCAGACAGTGTATTCCAGATCCTAAACACTCACTGAACCTGCCTCCACCACACTCTCAGACAGTGTATTCCAGATCCTAAACACTCACTGAACCTGCCTCCACCACACTCTCAGACAGTGTGTTCCAGATCCTAAACATACACTGAACCTGCCTCCACCACACTCTCAGACAGTGTATTCCAGATCCTAAACACTCACTGAACCTGCCTCCACCACACTCTCAGACAGTGCATTCCAGATCCTAAACACTCACTGAACCTGCCTCCACCACACTCTCAGACAGTGCATTCCACATCCTAAACACTCACTGAACCTGCCTCCACCACACTCTCAGACAGTGCATTCCAGATCCTAAACACTCACTGAACCTGCCTCCACCACACTCTCAGACAGTGTATTCCAGATCCTAAACACTCACTGAACCTGCCTCCACCACACTCTCAGACAGTGTGTTCCAGATCCTAAACACTCACTGAACCTGCCTCCACCACACTCTCAGACAGTGTGTTCCAGATCCTAAACATACACTGAACCTGCCTCCACCACACTCTCAGACAGTGTATTCCAGATCCTAAACACTCACTGAACCTGCCTCCACCACACTCTCAGACAGTGCATTCCAGATCCTAAACACTCACTGAACCTGCCTCCACCACACTCTCACACAGTGCATTCCAGATCCTAAACACTCACTGAACCTGCCTCCACCACACTCTCAGACAGTGTATTCCAGATACTAAACACTCACTGAACCTGCCTCCACCACACTCTCACACAGTGCATTCCAGATCCTAAACACACACTGAACCTGCCTCCACCACACTCTCAGATAGTGCATTCCAGATCCTAAACACTCACTGAACCTGCCTCCACCACACTCTCAGACAGTGTATTCCAGATCCTAAACACTCACTGAACCTGCCTCCACCACACTCTCAGACAGTGTATTCCAGATCCTAAACACTCACTGAACCTGCCTCCACCACACTCTCACACAGTGCATTCCAGATCCTAAACACACACTGAACCTGCCTCCACCACACTCTCAGACAGTGTATTCCAGATACTAAACACTCACTGAACCTGCCTCCACCACACTCTCACACAGTGCATTCCAGATCCTAAACACACACTGAACCTGCCTCCACCACACTCTCAGACAGTGCATTCCAGATCCTAAACACTCACTGAACCTGCCTCCACCACACTCTCAGACAGTGTATTCCAGATCCTAAACACTCACTGAACCTGCCTCCACCACACTCTCACACAGTGCATTCCAGATCCTAAACACACACTGAACCTGCCTCCACCACACTCTCAGACAGTGTATTCCAGATCCTAAACACTCACTGAACCTGCCTCCACCACACTCTCAGACAGTGTGTTCCAGATCCTAAACATACACTGAACCTGCCTCCACCACACTCTCAGACAGTGTATTCCAGATACTAAACACACACTGAACCTGCCTCCACCTCACTCTCAGACAGTGTATTCCAGATCCTAAACACTCACTGAACCTGCCTCCACCACACTCTCAGACAGTGTATTCCAGATCCTAAACACTCACTGAACCTGCCTCCACCACACTCTCAGACAGTGCATTCCAGATCCTAAACACTCACTGAACCTGCCTCCACCACACTCTCAGACAGTGTATTCCAGATCCTAAACACTCACTGAACCTGCCTCCACCACACTCTCACACAGTGCATTCCAGATCCTAAACACACACTGAACCTGCCTCCACCACACTCTCAGACAGTGTATTCCAGATCCTAAACACTCACTGAACCTGCCTCCACCACACTCTCACACAGTGCATTCCAGATCCTAAACACACACTGAACCTGCCTCCACCACACTCTCAGATAGTGCATTCCAGATCCTAAACACTCACTGAACCTGCCTCCACCACACTCTCAGACAGTGTATTCCAGATCCTAAACACTCACTGAACCTGCCTCCACCACACTCTCAGACAGTGCATTCCAGATCCTAAACACTCACTGAACCTGCCTCCACCACACTCTCAGACAGTGTATTCCAGATCCTAAACACTCACTGAACCTGCCTCCACCACACTCTCACACAGTGCATTCCAGATCCTAAACACACACTGAACCTGCCTCCACCACACTCTCAGACAGTGTATTCCAGATCCTAAACACACACTGAACCTGCCTCCACGACACTCTCAGACAGTGTATTCCAGATCCTAAACACACACTGAACCTGCCTCCACCACACTCTCAGACAGTGCATTCCAGATCCTAAACACTCACTGAACCTGCCTCCACCACACTCTCAGACAGTGTATTCCAGATCCTAAACACACACTGAACCTGCCTCCACCACACTCTCAGACAGTGTATTCCAGATCCTAAACACACACTGAACCTGCCTCCACGACACTCTCAGACAGTGTATTCCAGATCCTAAACACACACTGAACCTGCCTCCACGACACTCTCAGACAGTGCATTCCAGATCCTAAACACTCACTGAACCTGCCTCCACCACACTCTCAGACAGTGTATTCCAGATCCTAAACACACACTGAACCTGCCTCCACCACACTCTCAGACAGTGTATTCCAGATCCTAAACACACACTGAACCTGCCTCCACGACACTCTCAGACAGTGTATTCCAGATCCTAAACACACACTGAACCTGCCTCCACCACACTCTCAGATAGTGCATTCCAGATCCTAAACACTCACTGAACCTGCCTCCACCACACTCTCAGACAGTGTATTCCAGATCCTAAACACTCACTGAACCTGCCTCCACCACACTCTCACACAGTGCATTCCAGATCCTAAACACACACTGAACCTGCCTCCACCACACTCTCAGATAGTGCATTCCAGATCCTAAACACTCACTGAACCTGCCTCCACCACACTCTCAGACAATGTATTCCAGATCCTAAACACTCACTGAACCTGCCTCCACCACACTCTCAGACAGTGTATTCCAGATCATAAACACACACTGAACCTGCCTCCACCACACTCTCAGACAGTGTATTCCAGATCCTAAACACTCACTGAACCTGCCTCCACCACACTCTCAGACAGTGTATTCCAGATCCTAAACACTCACTGAACCTGCCTCCACCACACTCTCAGACAGTGTATTCCAGATCCTAAACACTCACTGAACCTGCCTCCACCACACTCTCAGACAATGTATTCCAGATCCTAAACACTCACTGAACCTGCCTCCACCACACTCTCAGACAATGTATTCCAGATCCTAAACACTCACTGAACCTGCCTCCACCACACTCTCAGACAATGTATTCCAGATCCTAAACACTCACTGAACCTGCCTCCACCACACTCTCAGACAGTGTATTCCAGATCCTAAACACACACTGAACCTGCCTCCACCACACTCTCAGACAATGTATTCCAGATCCTAAACACTCACTGAACCTGCCTCCACCACACTCTCAGACAGTATATTCCAGATCCTAAACACTCACTGAACCTGCCTCCACCACACTCTCAGACAGTGTATTCCAGATGTTAAACACACACTGAACCTGCCTCCACCACACTCTCAGACAGTGTATTCCAGATCCTAAACACACACTGAACCTGCCTCCACCACACTCTCAGACAGTGTATTCCAGATCCTAAACACTCACTGAACCTGCCTCCACCACACTCTCAGACAGTGTATTCCAGATCCTAAACACACACTGAACCTGCCTCCACCACACTCTCAGACAGTGTATTCCAGATCCTAAACACTCACTGAACCTGCCTCCACCACACTCTCAGACAGTGTATTCCAGATGTTAAACACACACTGAACCTGCCTCCACCACACTCTCAGACAGTGTATTCCAGATCCTAAACACACACTGAACCTGCCTCCACCACACTCTCAGACAGTGTATTCCAGATCCTAAACACTCACTGAACCTGCCTCCACCACACTCTCAGACAGTGCATTCCAGATCCTAAACACTCACTGAACCTGCCTCCACCACACTCTCAGACAGTGTATTCCAGATCCTAAACACTCACTGAACCTGCCTCCACCACACTCTCAGACAGTGCATTCCAGATCCTAAACACTCACTGAACCTGCCTCCACCACACTCACAGACAGTGTATTCCAGATACTAAACACACACTGAACCTGCCTCCATCACACTCTCAGACAGTGTATTCCAGATCCTAAACACTCACTGAACCTGCCTCCACCACACTCTCAGACAGTGTATTCCAGATCCTAAACACTCACTGAACCTGCCTCCACCACACTCTCAGACAGTGTATTCCAGATACTAAACACACACTGAACCTGCCTCCATCACACTCTCAGACAGTGTATTCCAGATCCTAAACACTCACTGAACCTGCCTCCACCACACTCTCAGACAGTGTATTCCAGATGTTAAACACACACTGAACCTGCCTCCACCACAGTCTCAGACAGTGTATTCCAGATCCTAAAAACACACTGAACCTGCCTCCACCACACTCTCAGACAGTGTATTCCAGATCCTGAACACTCACTGAACCTGCCTCCATCACACTCTCAGACAGTGTATTCCAGATCCTAAACACACACTGAACCTGCCTCCACCACACTCTCAGACAGTGTATTCCAGATCCTAAACACACACTGAACCTGCCTCCATCACACTCTCAGACAGTGTATTCCAGATCCTAAACACACACTGAACCTGCCTCCACCACACTCTCAGACAGTGTATTCCAGATCCTAAACACACACTGAACCTGCCTCCACCACACTCTCAGACAGTGTATTCCAGATCCTGAACACTCACTGAACCTGCCTCCATCACACTCTCAGACAGTGTATTCCAGATCCTAAACACACACTGAACCTGCCTCCACCACACTCTCAGACAGTGCATTCCAGATCCTAAACACTCACTGAACCTGCCTCCACCACACTCTCAGACAGTGTATTCCAGATCCTAAACACTCACTGAACCTGCCTCCACCACACTCTCACACAGTGTATTCCAGATCCTAAACACACACTGAACCTGCCTCCACCACACTCTCAGACAGTGTATTCCAGATCCTAAACATTCACTGAACCTGCCTCCACCACACTCTCAGACAGTGTATTCCAGATCCTAAACACACACTGAACCTGCCTCCAGCACACTCTCAGACAGTGTATTCCAGATCCTAAACACACACTGAACCTGCCTCCAGCACACTCTCAGACAGTGTATTCCAGATCCTAAACACTCACTGAACCTGCCACCACCACACTCTCAGACAGTGTATTCCAGATCCTAAACACTCACTGAACCTGCCTCCACCACACTCTCAGACAGTGTATTCCAGATCCTAAACACTCACTGAACCTGCCTCCACCACACTCTCAGACAGTGTATTCCAGATCCTAAACACTCACTGAACCTGCCTCCACCACACTCTCAGACAGTGTATTCCAGATCCTAAACACACACTGAACCTGCCACCACCACACTCTCAGACAATGTATTCCAGATCCTAAACACTCACTGAACCTGCCTCCACCACACTCTCAGACAGTGTATTCCAGATCCTAAACACACACTGAACCTGCCACCACCACACTCTCAGACAATGTATTCCAGATCCTAAACACTCACTGAACCTGCCTCCACCACACTCTCAGACAATGTATTCCAGATCCTAAACACTCACTGAACCTGCCTCCACCACACTCTCAGACAGTGCATTCTAGATCCTAAACACTCACTGACCCTGCCTCCACCACACTCTCAGACAGTGTATTCCAGATCCGAAACACACACTGAACCTGCCACCACCACACTCTAAGATAGTGCATTCCACATCCTAAACACACACTGAACCTGCCTCCACCACACTCTCAGACAGTGTATTCCAGACCCTAAAAACACACTGAACCTGCCTCCACCACACTCTCAGACAGTGTATTCCAGATCCTAAACACTCACTGAACCTGCCTCCACCACACTCTCAGACAGTGCATTCTAGATCCTAAACACTCACTGAACCTGCCTCCACCACACTCTCAGACAATGTATTCCAGATCCTAAACACACACTGAACCTGCCTCCACCACACTCTCAGACAGTGTATTCCAGATCCTAAACACTCACTGAACCTGCCACCACCACACTCTAAGATAGTGCATTCCAGATCCTAAACACTCACTGAACCTGCCTCCACCACACTCTCAGACAGTGCATTCTAGATCCTAAACACTCACTGAACCTGCCTCCACCACACTCTCAGACAGTATATTCCAGATCCTAAACACTCACTGAACCTGCCTCCACCACACTCTCAGACAGTGTATTCCAGATCATAAACACACACTGAACCTGCCTCCACCACACTCTCAGATAGTGCATTCCAGATCCTAAACACTCACTGAACCTGCCTTCACCACACTCTCAGACAGTGTATTCCAGATCCTAAACACACACTGAACCTGCCTCCACCACACTCTCAGATAGTGCATTCCAGATCCTAAACACTCACTGAACCTGCCTCCACCACACTCTCAGACAGTGTATTCCAGATCCTAAACACTCACTGAACCTGCCTCCACCACACTCTCAGACAGTGTATTCCAGATCCTAAACACTCACTGAACCTGCCTCCACCACACTCTCAGACAGTGTATTCCAGATCCTAAACACACACTGAACCTGCCTCCACCACACTCTCAGACAGTGTATTCCAGATCCCAAACACTCACTGAACCTGCCTCCACCACACTCTCACACAGTGTATTCCAGATCATAAACACACACTGAACCTGCCTCCACCACACTCTCAGACAGTGCATTCCAGATCCTAAACACTCACTGAACCTGCCTCCACCACACTCTCAGACAGTGAATTCCAGATCCTAAACACTCACTGAACCTGCCTCCACCACACTCTCAGACAGTGTATTCCAGATCCTAAACACTCACTGAACCTGCCTCCACCACACTCTCAGACAGTGTATTCCAGATCCTAAACACACACTGAACCTGCCTCCACCACACTCTCAGACAGTGTATTCCAGATCCTAAACACACACTGAACCTGCCTCCACCGCACTCTCAGACAGTGTATTCCAGATCCTAAACACTCACTGAACCTGCCTCCACCACACTCTCAGACAGTGTATTCCAGATACTAAACACACACTGAACCTGCCTCCACCACACTCTCAGACAGTGTGTTCCAGATCCTAAACATACACTGAACCTGCCTCCACCACACTCTCAGACAGTGTATTCCAGATACTAAACACACACTGAACCTGCCTTCACCACACTCTCAGACAGTGTGTTCCAGATCCTAAACACACACTGAACCTGCCTTCACCACACTCTCAGACAGTGTATTCCAGATCCTAAACACTCACTGAACCTGCCTCCACCACACTCTCAGACAGTGTATTCCAGATGCGAAACACTCACTGAACCTGCCTCCACCACACTCTCAGACAGTGTATTCCATATCCTAAACACACACTGAACCTGCCTCCACCACACTCTCAGACAGTGTATTCCAGATCCTAAACACACACTGAACCTGCCTCCACCACACTCTCAGACAGTGTATTCCAGATCCTAAACACTCACTGAACCTGCCTCCACCACACTCTCAGACAGTGTATTCCAGATGCGAAACACTCACTGAACCTGCCTCCACCACACTCTCAGACAGTGTATTCCAGATCCTAAACACACACTGAACCTGCCTCCACCACACTCTCAGACAGTGTATTCCAGATCCTAAACACTCACTGAACCTGCCTCCACCACACTCTCAGACAGTGTATTCCAGATGCGAAACACTCACTGAACCTGCCTCCACCACACTCTCAGACAGTGTATTCCAGATCCTAAACACTCACTGAACCTGCCTCCACCACACTCTCAGATAGTGTATTCCAGATCCTAAACACTCACTGAACCTGCCTCCACCACACTCTCAGACAGTGCATTCCAGATCCTAAACACTCACTGAACCTGCCTCCACCACACTCTCAGACAGTGCATTCCAGATCCTAAACACTCACTGAACCTGCCTCCACCACACTCTCAGACAGTGTATTCCAGATCCTAAACACACACTGAACCTGCCTCCACCACACTCTCAGACAGTGTATTCCAGATACTAAACACACACTGAACCTGCCTCCACCACACTCTCAGACAGTGAATTCCAGATCCTAAACACTCACTGAACCTGCCTCCACCACACTCTCAGACAGTGAATTCCAGATCCTAAACACTCACTGAACCTGCCTCCACCACACTCTCAGACAGTGAATTCCAGATCCTAAACACTCACTGAACCTGCCTCCACCACACTCTCAGACAATGTATTCCAGATCCTAAACACTCACTGAACCTGCCTCCACCACACTCTCAGACAGTGAATTCCAGATCCTAAACACTCACTGAACCTGCCTCCACCACACTCTCAGACAATGTATTCCAGATCATAAACACTCACTGAACCTGCCTCCACCACACTCTCAGACAGTGTATTCCAGATGCGAAACACTCACTGAACCTGCCTCCACCACACTCTCAGACAGTGTATTCCAGATCCTAAACACACACTGAACCTGCCTCCACCACACTCTCAGACAGTGTATTCCAGATCCTAAACACTCACTGAACCTGCCTCCACCACACTCTCAGACAGTGTATTCCAGATGCGAAACACTCACTGAACCTGCCTCCACCACACTCTCAGACAGTGTATTCCAGATCCTAAACACACACTGAACCTGCCTCCACCACACTCTCAGACAGTGTATTCCAGATCCTAAACACACACTGAACCTGCCTCCACCACACTCTCAGACAGTGTATTCCAGATCCTAAACATACACTGAACCTGCCTCCACCACACTCTCAGACAGTGTATTCCAGATGCGAAACACTCACTGAACCTGCCTCCACCACACTCTCAGACAGTGTATTCCAGATCCTAAACACACACTGAACCTGCCTCCACCACACTCTCAGACAGTGTATTCCAGATCCTAAACATACACTGAACCTGCCTCCACCACACTCTCAGACAGTGTATTCCAGATGCGAAACACTCACTGAACCTGCCTCCACCACACTCTCAGACAGTGTATTCCAGATCCTAAACACACACTGAACCTGCCTCCACCACACTCTCAGACAGTGTATTCCAGATCCTAAACATACACTGAACCTGCCTCCACCACACTCTCAGACAGTGTATTCCAGATGCGAAACACTCACTGAACCTGCCTCCACCACACTCTCAGACAGTGTATTCCAGATCCTAAACACACACTGAACCTGCCTCCACCACACTCTCAGACAGTGTATTCCAGATCCTAAACACACACTGAACCTGCCTCCACCACACTCTCAGACAGTGTATTCCAGATCCTAAACACACACTGAACCTGCCTCCACCACACTCTCAGACAGTGTATTCCAGATGCGAAACACTCACTGAACCTGCCTCCACCACACTCTCAGACAGTGTATTCCAGATCCTAAACACTCACTGAACCTGCCTCCACCACACTCTCAGATAGTGTATTCCAGATCCTAAACACTCACTGAACCTGCCTCCACCACACTCTCAGACAGTGCATTCCAGATCCTAAACACTCACTGAACCTGCCTCCACCACACTCTCAGACAGTGCATTCCAGATCCTAAACACTCACTGAACCTGCCTCCACCACACTCTCAGACAGTGTATTCCAGATCCTAAACACACACTGAACCTGCCTCCACCACACTCTCAGACAGTGTATTCCAGATCCGAAACACACACTGAACCTGCCTCCACCACACTCTCAGACAGTGCATTCCAGATTCTAAACACTCACTGAACCTGCCTCCACCACACTCTCAGACAATGTATTCCAGATCCTAAACACTCACTGAACCTGCCTCCACCACACTCTCAGACAGTGAATTCCAGATCCTAAACACTCACTGAACCTGCCTCCACCACACTCTCAGACAGTGTATTCCAGATACTAAACACACACTGAACCTGCCTTCACCACACTCTCAGACAGTGTGTTCCAGATCCTAAACATACACTGAACCTGCCTCCACCACACTCTCAGACAGTGTATTCCAGATACTAAACACACACTGAACCTGCCTCCACCAAACTCTCAGACAGTGCATTCCAGATCCTAAACACACACTGAACCTGCCTCCACCACACTCTCAGACAGTGTGTTCCAGATCCTAAACACACACTGAACCTGCCTTCACCACACTCTCAGACAGTGTATTCCAGATCCTAAACACTCACTGAACCTGCCTCCACCACACTCTCAGACAGTGTATTCCAGATGCGAAACACTCACTGAACCTGCCTCCACCACACTCTCAGACAGTGTATTCCAGATCCTAAACACACACTGAACCTGCCTCCACCACACTCTCAGACAGTGTATTCCAGATCCTAAACATACACTGAACCTGCCTCCACCACACTCTCAGACAGTGTATTCCAGATGCGAAACACTCACTGAACCTGCCTCCACCACACTCTCAGACAGTGTATTCCAGATCCTAAACACACACTGAACCTGCCTCCACCACACTCTCAGACAGTGTATTCCAGATCCTAAACATACACTGAACCTGCCTCCACCACACTCTCAGACAGTGTATTCCAGATGCGAAACACTCACTGAACCTGCCTCCACCACACTCTCAGACAGTGTATTCCAGATCCTAAACACACACTGAACCTGCCTCCACCACACTCTCAGACAGTGTATTCCAGATCCTAAACATACACTGAACCTGCCTCCACCACACTCTCAGACAGTGTATTCCAGATGCGAAACACTCACTGAACCTGCCTCCACCACACTCTCAGACAGTGTATTCCAGATCCTAAACACACACTGAACCTGCCTCCACCACACTCTCAGACAGTGTATTCCAGATCCTAAACACACACTGAACCTGCCTCCACCACACTCTCAGACAGTGTATTCCAGATGCGAAACACTCACTGAACCTGCCTCCACCACACTCTCAGACAGTGTATTCCAGATCGTAAACACTCACTGAACCTGCCTCCACCACACTCTCAGATAGTGTATTCCAGATCCTAAACACTCACTGAACCTGCCTCCACCACACTCTCAGACAGTGCATTCCAGATCCTAAACACTCACTGAACCTGCCTCCACCACACTCTCAGACAGTGCATTCCAGATCCTAAACACTCACTGAACCTGCCTCCACCACACTCTCAGACAGTGTATTCCAGATCCTAAACACACACTGAACCTGCCTCCACCACACTCTCAGACAGTGTATTCCAGATCCGAAACACACACTGAACCTGCCTCCACCACACTCTCAGACAGTGCATTCCAGATCCTAAACACTCACTGAACCTGCCTCCACCACACTCTCAGACAGTGTATTCCAGATGCGAAACACTCACTGAACCTGCCTCCACCACACTCTCAGACAGTGTATTCCAGATCCTAAACACTCACTGAACCTGCCTCCACCACACTCTCAGATAGTGTATTCCAGATCCTAAACACTCACTGAACCTGCCTCCACCACACTCTCAGACAGTGCATTCCAGATCCTAAACACTCACTGAACCTGCCTCCACCACACTCTCAGACAGTGCATTCCAGATCCTAAACACTCACTGAACCTGCCTCCACCACACTCTCAGACAGTGTATTCCAGATCCTAAACACACACTGAACCTGCCTCCACCACACTCTCAGACAGTGTATTCCAGATGCGAAACACACACTGAACCTGCCTCCACCACACTCTCAGACAGTGCATTCCAGATCCTAAACACTCACTGAACCTGCCTCCACCACACTCTCAGACAGTGTATTCCAGATGCGAAACACTCACTGAACCTGCCTCCACCACACTCTCAGACAGTGTATTCCAGATCCTAAACACTCACTGAACCTGCCTCCACCACACTCTCAGATAGTGTATTCCAGATCCTAAACACTCACTGAACCTGCCTCCACCACACTCTCAGACAGTGCATTCCAGATCCTAAACACTCACTGAACCTGCCTCCACCACACTCTCAGACAGTGCATTCCAGATCCTAAACACTCACTGAACCTGCCTCCACCACACTCTCAGACAGTGTATTCCAGATCCTAAACACACACTGAACCTGCCTCCACCACACTCTCAGACAGTGTATTCCAGATCCGAAACACACACTGAACCTGCCTCCACCACACTCTCAGACAGTGCATTCCAGATCCTAAACACTCACTGAACCTGCCTCCTCCACACTCTCAGACAATGTATTCCAGATCCTAAACACTCACTGAACCTGCCTCCACCACACTCTCAGACAGTGTATTCCAGATCCTAAACACTCACTGAACCTGCCTCCACCACACTCTCAGACAGTGTATTCCAGATCCCAAACACTCACTGAACCTGCCTCCACCACACTCTCAGACAGTGTATTCCAGATCCTAAACACACAGTGAACCTGCCTCCACCACACTCTCAGACAGTGTATTCCAGATCCTAAACACACACTGAACCTGCCTCCACCACACTCTCAGACAGTGTATTCCAGATCCTAAACACACACTGAACCTGCCTCCACCACACTCTCAGACAGTGTATTCCAGATCCGAAACACACACTGAACCTGCCTCCACCACACTCTCAGACAGTGCATTCCAGATCCTAAACACTCACTGAACCTGCCTCCACCACACTCTCAGACAGTGTATTCCAGATGCGAAACACTCACTGAACCTGCCTCCACCACACTCTCAGACAGTGTATTCCAGATCCTAAACACTCACTGAACCTGCCTCCACCACACTCTCAGATAGTGTATTCCAGATCCTAAACACTCACTGAACCTGCCTCCACCACACTCTCAGACAGTGCATTCCAGATCCTAAACACTCACTGAACCTGCCTCCACCACACTCTCAGACAGTGCATTCCAGATCCTAAACACTCACTGAACCTGCCTCCACCACACTCTCAGACAGTGTATTCCAGATCCTAAACACACACTGAACCTGCCTCCACCACACTCTCAGACAGTGTATTCCAGATCCGAAACACACACTGAACCTGCCTCCACCACACTCTCAGACAGTGCATTCCAGATTCTAAACACTCACTGAACCTGCCTCCACCACACTCTCAGACAATGTATTCCAGATCCTAAACACTCACTGAACCTGCCTCCACCACACTCTCAGACAGTGAATTCCAGATCCTAAACACTCACTGAACCTGCCTCCACCACACTCTCAGACAGTGAATTCCAGATCCTAAACACTCACTGAACCTGCCTCCACCACACTCTCAGACAGTGTATTCCAGATACTAAACACACACTGAACCTGCCTCCACCACACTCTCAGACAGTGTATTCCAGATACTAAACACACACTGAACCTGCCTCCACCACACTCTCAGACAGTGTATTCCAGATACTAAACACACACTGAACCTGCCTTCACCACACTCTCAGACAGTGTGTTCCAGATCCTAAACATACACTGAACCTGCCTCCACCACACTCTCAGACAGTGTATTCCAGATACTAAACACACACTGAACCTGCCTCCACCAAACTCTCAGACAGTGCATTCCAGATCCTAAACACACACTGAACCTGCCTCCACCACACTCTCAGACAGTGTGTTCCAGATCCTAAACACACACTGAACCTGCCTTCACCACACTCTCAGACAGTGTATTCCAGATCCTAAACACTCACTGAACCTGCCTCCACCACACTCTCAGACAGTGTATTCCAGATGCGAAACACTCACTGAACCTGCCTCCACCACACTCTCAGACAGTGTATTCCAGTTCCTAAACACACACTGAACCTGCCTCCACCACACTCTCAGACAGTGTATTCCAGATGCGAAACACTCACTGAACCTGCCTCCACCACACTCTCAGACAGTGTATTCCAGATCCTAAACACACACTGAACCTGCCTCCACCACACTCTCAGACAGTGTATTCCAGATCCTAAACATACACTGAACCTGCCTCCACCACACTCTCAGACAGTGTATTCCAGATGCGAAACACTCACTGAACCTGCCTCCACCACACTCTCAGACAGTGTATTCCAGATCCTAAACACACACTGAACCTGCCTCCACCACACTCTCAGACAGTGTATTCCAGATCCTAAACATACACTGAACCTGCCTCCACCACACTCTCAGACAGTGTATTCCAGATGCGAAACACTCACTGAACCTGCCTCCACCACACTCTCAGACAGTGTATTCCAGATCCTAAACACACACTGAACCTGCCTCCACCACACTCTCAGACAGTGTATTCCAGATCCTAAACATACACTGAACCTGCCTCCACCACACTCTCAGACAGTGTATTCCAGATGCGAAACAATCACTGAACCTGCCTCCACCACACTCTCAGACAGTGTATTCCAGATCCTAAACACACACTGAACCTGCCTCCACCACACTCTCAGACAGTGTATTCCAGATCCTAAACATACACTGAACCTGCCTCCACCACACTCTCAGACAGTGTATTCCAGATGCGAAACACTCACTGAACCTGCCTCCACCACACTCTCAGACAGTGTATTCCAGATCCTAAACACACACTGAACCTGCCTCCACCACACTCTCAGACAGTGTATTCCAGATCCTAAACACACACTGAACCTGCCTCCACCACACTCTCAGACAGTGTATTCCAGATCCTAAACACACACTGAACCTGCCTCCACCACACTCTCAGACAGTGTATTCCAGATGCGAAACACTCACTGAACCTGCCTCCACCACACTCTCAGACAGTGTATTCCAGATCGTAAACACTCACTGAACCTGCCTCCACCACACTCTCAGATAGTGTATTCCAGATCCTAAACACTCACTGAACCTGCCTCCACCACACTCTCAGACAGTGCATTCCAGATCCTAAACACTCACTGAACCTGCCTCCACCACACTCTCAGACAGTGCATTCCAGATCCTAAACACTCACTGAACCTGCCTCCACCACACTCTCAGACAGTGTATTCCAGATCCTAAACACACACTGAACCTGCCTCCACCACACTCTCAGACAGTGTATTCCAGATCCGAAACACACACTGAACCTGCCTCCACCACACTCTCAGACAGTGCATTCCAGATCCTAAACACTCACTGAACCTGCCTCCACCACACTCTCAGACAGTGTATTCCAGATGCGAAACACTCACTGAACCTGCCTCCACCACACTCTCAGACAGTGTATTCCAGATCCTAAACACTCACTGAACCTGCCTCCACCACACTCTCAGATAGTGTATTCCAGATCCTAAACACTCACTGAACCTGCCTCCACCACACTCTCAGACAGTGCATTCCAGATCCTAAACACTCACTGAACCTGCCTCCACCACACTCTCAGACAGTGCATTCCAGATCCTAAACACTCACTGAACCTGCCTCCACCATACTCTCAGACAGTGTATTCCAGATCCTAAACACACACTGAACCTGCCTCCACCACACTCTCAGACAGTGTATTCCAGATCCGAAACACACACTGAACCTGCCTCCACCACACTCTCAGACAGTGCATTCCAGATCCTAAACACTCACTGAACCTGCCTCCACCACACTCTCAGACAGTGTATTCCAGATGCGAAACACTCACTGAACCTGCCTCCACCACACTCTCAGACAGTGTATTCCAGATCCTAAACACTCACTGAACCTGCCTCCACCACACTCTCAGATAGTGTATTCCAGATCCTAAACACTCACTGAACCTGCCTCCACCACACTCTCAGACAGTGCATTCCAGATCCTAAACACTCACTGAACCTGCCTCCACCACACTCTCAGACAGTGCATTCCAGATCCTAAACACTCACTGAACCTGCCTCCACCACACTCTCAGACAGTGTATTCCAGATCCTAAACACACACTGAACCTGCCTCCACCACACTCTCAGACAGTGTATTCCAGATCCGAAACACACACTGAACCTGCCTCCACCACACTCTCAGACAGTGTATTCCAGATCCTAAACACTCACTGAACCTGCCTCCACCACACTCTCAGACAGTGTATTCCAGATCCCAAACACTCATTGAACCTGCCTCCACCACACTCTCAGACAATGTATTCCAGATCCTAAACACTCACTGAACCTGCCTCCACCACACTCTCAGACAGTGTATTCCAGATCCTAAACACTCACTGAACCTGCCTCCACCACACTCTCAGACAGTGTATTCCAGATCCCAAACACTCACTGAACCTGCCTCCACCACACTCTCAGACAGTGTATTCCAGATCCTAAACACACAGTGAACCTGCCTCCACCACACTCTCAGACAGTGTATTCCAGATCCTAAACACACACTGAACCTGCCTCCACCACACTCTCAGACAGTGTATTCCAGATCCTAAACACACACTGAACCTGCCTCCACCACACTCTCAGACAGTGTATTCCAGATCCGAAACACACACTGAACCTGCCTCCACCACACTCTCAGACAGTGCATTCCAGATCCTAAACACTCACTGAACCTGCCTCCACCACACTCTCAGACAGTGTATTCCAGATGCGAAACACTCACTGAACCTGCCTCCACCACACTCTCAGACAGTGTATTCCAGATCCTAAACACTCACTGAACCTGCCTCCACCACACTCTCAGATAGTGTATTCCAGATCCTAAACACTCACTGAACCTGCCTCCACCACACTCTCAGACAGTGCATTCCAGATCCTAAACACTCACTGAACCTGCCTCCACCACACTCTCAGACAGTGCATTCCAGATCCTAAACACTCACTGAACCTGCCTCCACCACACTCTCAGACAGTGTATTCCAGATCCTAAACACACACTGAACCTGCCTCCACCACACTCTCAGACAGTGTATTCCAGATCCGAAACACACACTGAACCTGCCTCCACCACACTCTCAGACAGTGCATTCCAGATCCTAAACACTCACTGAACCTGCCTCCTCCACACTCTCAGACAATGTATTCCAGATCCTAAACACTCACTGAACCTGCCTCCACCACACTCTCAGACAGTGTATTCCAGATCCTAAACACTCACTGAACCTGCCTCCACCACACTCTCAGACAGTGTATTCCAGATCCCAAACACTCACTGAACCTGCCTCCACCACACTCTCAGACAGTGTATTCCAGATCCTAAACACACAGTGAACCTGCCTCCACCACACTCTCAGACAGTGTATTCCAGATCCTAAACACACACTGAACCTGCCTCCACCACACTCTCAGACAGTGTATTCCAGATCATAAACACACACTGAACCTGCCTCCACCACACTCTCAGACAATGTATTCCAGATCCTAAACACTCACTGAACCTGCCTCCACCACACTCTCAGACAGTGTGTTCCAGATCCTAAACACTCACTGAACCTGCCTCCACCACACTCTCAGACAGTGTATTCCAGATACTAAACACACACTGAACCTGCCTTCACCACACTCTCAGACAGTGTATTCCAGATCCAAAACACACACTGAACCTGCCTCCACCACACTCTCAGACAGTGTATTCCAGATACTAAACACACACTGAACCTGCCTTCACCACACTCTCAGACAGTGTATTCCAGATCCTAAACACACACTGAACCTGCCTTCACCACACTCTCAGACAGTGTATTCCAGATACTAAACACACACTGAACCTGCCTTCACCACACTCTCAGACAGTGTATTCCAGATCCAAAACACACACTGAACCTGCCTCCACCACACTCTCAGACAGTGTATTCCAGATACTAAACACACACTGAACCTGCCTTCACCACACTCTCAGACAGTGTATTCCAGATCCTAAACACACACTGAACCTGCCTCCACCACACTCTCAGACAGTGTATTCCAGATACTAAACACACACTGAACCTGCCTTCACCACACTCTCAGACAGTGTATTCCAGATCCAAAACACACACTGAACCTGCCTCCACCACACTCTCAGACAGTGTATTCCAGATACTAAACACACACTGAACCTGCCTTCACCACACTCTCAGACAGTGTATTCCAGATCCTAAACACACACTGAACCTGCCTCCACCACAGTCTCAGACAGTGTATTCCAGATCCTAAACACACACTGAACCTGCCTTCACCACACTCTCAGACAGTGTATTCCAGATACTAAACACTCACTGAACCTGCCTCCACCACACTCTCACACAGTGTATTCCAGATACTAAACACTCACTGAACCTGCCTTCACCACACTCTCAGACAGTGTATTCCAGATGTTAAACACACACTGAACCTGCCTCCACCACACTCTCAGACAGTGTATTCCAGATCCTAAACACTCACTGAACCTGCCTCCACCACACTCTCAGACAGTGTATTCCAGATCCTAAACACTCACTGAACCTGCCTCCACCACACTCTCAGACAGTGTATTCCAGATGTTAAACACACACTGAACCTGCCTCCACCACACTCTCAGACAGTGTATTCCAGATCCTAAACACTCACTGAACCTGCCTCCACCACACTCTCAGACAGTGTATTCCAGATCCTAAACACTCACTGAACCTGCCTCCACCACACTCTCAGACAGTGTATTCCAGATGTTAAACACACACTGAACCTGCCTCCACCACACTCTCAGACAGTGTATTCCAGATCCTAAACACTCACTGAACCTGCCTCCACCACACTCTCAGACAGTGTATTCCAGATGTTAAACACACACTGAACCTGCCTCCACCACACTCTCAGACAGTGTATTCCAGATCCTAAACACTCACTGAACCTGCCTCCACCACACTCTCAGACAGTGTATTCCAGATCCTAAACACTCACTGAACCTGCCTCCACCACACTCTCAGACAGTGCATTCCAGATCCTAAACACACACTGAACCTGCCTCCACCACACTCTCAGACTGTGTATTCCAGATCCTAAACACTCACTGAACCTGCCTCCACCACACTCTCAGACAGTGTATTCCAGATTCTAAACACTTCACTGAACCTGCCTCCACCGCACTCTCAGACAGTGTATTCCAGATCCTAAACACACACTGAACCTGCCTCCACCACACTCTCAGACAGTGTATTCCAGATCCTAAACACTCACTGAACCTGCCTCCACCACACTCTCAGACAGTGTATTCCAGATCCTAAACACTCACTGAACATGCCTTCACCACACTCTCAGACAGTGTATTCCAGATCCTAAACACACACTGAACCTGCCTCCACCACACTCTCAGACAGTGTATTCCAGATCCTAAACACACACTGAACCTGCCTCCACCACAGTCTCAGACAGTGTATTCCAGATCCTAAACACACACTGAACCTGCCTCCTCCACACTCTCAGACAGTGTATTCCAGATCCTAAACACTCACTGAACCTGCCTCCACCACACTCTCAGACAGTGTATTCCAGATCCTAAACACTCACTGAACAGTCCCCCACCACACTCTCAGACAGTGTATTCCAGATCCTAAACACTCACTGAACCTGCCTCCACCACACTCTCAGACAGTGTATTCCAGATCCTAAACACACACTGAACCTGCCTCCACCACACTCTCACACAGTGTATTCCAGATCCTAAACACACACTGAACCTGCCTCCACCACACTCTCAGACAGTGTATTCCAGATCCTAAACACTCACTGAACCTGCCTCCACCACACTCTCAGACAGTGTATTCCAGATCCTAAACACTCACTGAACCTGCCTCCACCACACTCTCAGACAGTGTATTCCAGATCCTAAACACTTCACTGAACCTGCCTCCACCACACTCTCAGACAGTGTCTTCCAGATCCTAAACACTTCACTGAACCTGCCTCCACCGCACTCTCAGACAGTGTATTCCAGATCCTAAACACACACTGAACCTGCCTCCACCACACTCTCAGACAGTGTATTCCAGATCCTAAACACTCACTGAACCTGCCTCCACCACACTCTCAGACAGTGTATTCCAGATCCTAAACACTCACTGAACCTGCCTCCACTACACTCTCAGACAGTGTAATCCAGATCCGAAACACACACTGAACCTGCCTCCACCACACTCTCAGACAGTGTATTCCAGATCCTAAACACTCACTGAACCTGCCTCCACCACACTCTCAGACAGTGTATTCCAGATCCTAAACACTCACTGAACCTGCCTCCACCACACTCTCAGACAGTGTATTCCAGATCGTAAACACTCACTGAACCTGCCTCCACCACACTCTCAGACAGTGTATTCCAAATACTAAACACACACTGAACCTGCCTCCACCACACTCTCAGACAGTGTATTCCAGATCCTAAACACACACTGAACCTGCCTCCACCACACTCTCAGACAGTGTATTCCAGATCCTAAACACACACTGAACCTGCCTCCACCACACTCTCAGACAGTGTATTCCAGATCCGAAACACACACTGAACCTGCCTCCACCACACTCTCAGACAGTGTATTCCAGATCCTAAACACTCACTGAACCTGCCTTCACCACACTCTCAGACAGTGTATTCCAGATGTTAAACACTCACTGAACCTGCCTCCACCACACTCTCAGACAGTGTATTCCAGATCCGAAACACGCACTGAACCTGCCTCCACCACACTCTCAGACAGTTTATTCCAGATCCTAAACACACACTGAACCTGCCTCCACCACAGTCTCAGACAGTGTATTCCAGATCCTAAACACACACTGAACCTGCCTCCTCCACACTCTCAGACAGTGTATTCCAGATCCTAAACACTCACTGAACCTGCCTCCACCACACTCTCAGACAGTGTATTCCAGATCCTAAACACTCACTGAACAGTCCCCCACCACACTCTCAGACAGTGTATTCCAGATGTTAAACTCACACTGAACCTGCCTCCACCACACTCTCAGACAGTGTATTCCAGATACTAAACACACACTGAACCTGCCTCCACCACACTCTCAGTGTATTCCAGATCCTAAACACACACTGAACCTGCCTCCACCACACTCCCAGACAGTGTATTCCAGATCCTAAACACTCACTGAACCTGCCTCCACTACACTCTCGGACAGTGTATTCCAGATCCTAAACACACACTGAACCTGCCTCCACCACACTCTCAGACAGTGTATTCCAGATCCTAAACACTCACTGAACCTGCCTCCACCACACTCTCAGACAGTGTATTCCAGATCCTAAACACCCACTGAACCTGCCTCCACCACACTCTCAGACAGTGTATTCCAGATCCTAAACACTCACTGAACCTGCCTCCACCACACTCTCAGACAGTGTATTCCAGATATTAAACACTCACTGAACCTGCCTCCACCACACTCTCAGACAGTGTATTCCAGATCCTAAACACCCACTGAACCTGCCTCCACCACACTCTCAGACAGTGTATTCCAGATCCTAAACACTCACTGAACCTGCCTCCACCACACTCTCAGACAGTGTATTCCAGATCCGAAACACACACTGAACCTGCCTCCACCACACTCTCAGACAGTGTATTCCAGATCCTAAACACTCACTGAACCTGCCTTCACCACACTCTCAGACAGTGTATTCCAGATGTTAAACACTCACTGAACCTGCCTCCACCACACTCTCAGACAGTGTATTCCAGATCCGAAACACGCACTGAACCTGCCTCCACCACACTCTCAGACAGTGTATTCCAGATCCTAAACACACACTGAACCTGCCTCCACCACAGTCTCAGACAGTGTATTCCAGATCCTAAACACACACTGAACCTGCCTCCTCCACA
Organism: Heterodontus francisci; assembly: GCF_036365525.1. Classification (NCBI taxonomy): domain Eukaryota; kingdom Metazoa; phylum Chordata; class Chondrichthyes; order Heterodontiformes; family Heterodontidae; genus Heterodontus; species Heterodontus francisci. The sequence continues at coordinate 1,267,529 of NC_090415.1, forward strand.
CTCTCAGACAGTGTATTCCAGATCCTAAACACTCACTGAACAGTCCCCCACCACACTCTCAGACAGTGTATTCCAGATGTTAAACTCACACTGAACCTGCCTCCACCACACTCTCAGACAGTGTATTCCAGATCCTAAACACACACTGAACCTGCCTCCACCACACTCTCAGTGTATTCCAGATCCTAAACACACACTGAACCTGCCTCCACCACACTCCCAGACAGTGTATTCCAGATCCTAAACACTCACTGAACCTGCCTCCACTACACTCTCGGACAGTGTATTCCAGATCCTAAACACACACTGAACCTGCCTCCACCACACTCTCAGACAGTGTATTCCAGATCCTAAACACTCACTGAACCTGCCTCCACCACACTCTCAGACAGTGTATTCCAGATCCTAAACACACACTGAACCTGCCTCCTCCACACTCTCAGACAGTGTATTCCAGATCCTAAACACACACTGAACCTGCCTCCACCACACTCTCAGACAGTGCATTCCAGATCCTAAACACTCACTGAACCTGCCTCCACCACACTCTCACACAGTGTATTCCAGATCCTAAACACACACTGAACCTGCCTCCACCACACTCTCAGACAGTGTATTCCAGATCCTAAACACTCACTGAACCTGCCTCCACCACACTCTCAGACAGTGCATTCCAGATCCTAAACACTCACTGAACCTGCCTCCACCACACTCTCAGACAATGTATTCCAGATCCTAAACACTCACTGAACCTGCCTCCACCACACTCTCAGACAGTGTATTCCAGATCCTAAACACTCACTGAACCTGCCTCCACCACACTCTCAGACAGTGTATTCCAGATCCTAAACACTCACTGAACCTGCCTCCACCACACTCTCAGACAGTGTATTCCAGATCCCAAACACTCACTGAACCTGCCTCCACCACACTCTCAGACAGTGTATTCCAGATCCTAAACACACACTGAACCTGCCTCCACCACACTCTCAGACAGTGTATTCCAGATCCTAAACACTCACTGAACCTGCCTCCACCACACTCTCACACAGTGTATTCCAGATCATAAACACACACTGAACCTGCCTCCACCACACTCTCAGACAGTGTATTCCAGATCCTAAACACACACTGAACCTGCCTCCACCACACTCTCAGACAATGTATTCCAGATCCTAAACACTCACTGAACCTGCCTCCACCACACTCTCAGACAGTGTGTTCCAGATCCTAAACACTCACTGAACCTGCCTCCACCACACTCTCAGACAGTGTATTCCAGATACTAAACACACACTGAACCTGCCTCCACCACACTCTCAGACAGTGTATTCCAGATCCTAAACACACACTGAACCTGCCTCCACCACACTCTCAGACAATGTATTCCAGATCCTAAACACTCACTGAACCTGCCTCCACCACACTCTCAGACAGTGTATTCCAGATACTAAACACACACTGAACCTGCCTTCACCACACTCTCAGACAGTGTATTCCAGATCCAAAACACACACTGAACCTGCCTCCACCACACTCTCAGACAGTGTATTCCAGATACTAAACACACACTGAACCTGCCTTCACCACACTCTCAGACAGTGTATTCCAGATCCTAAACACACACTGAACCTGCCTCCACCACAGTCTCAGACAGTGTATTCCAGATCCTAAACACACACTGAACCTGCCTTCACCACACTCTCAGACAGTGTATTCCAGATACTAAACACACACTGAACCTGCCTCCACCACACTCTCAGACAGTGTGTTCCAGATCCTAAACACTCACTGAACCTGCCTCCACCACACTCTCAGACAGTGTATTCCAGATACTAAACACTCACTGAACCTGCCTTCACCACACTCTCAGACAGTGTATTCCAGATGTTAAACACACACTGAACCTGCCTCCACCACACTCTCAGACAGTGTATTCCAGATCCTAAACACTCACTGAACCTGCCTCCACCACACTCTCAGACAGTGTATTCCAGATCCTAAACACTCACTGAACCTGCCTCCACCACACTCTCAGACAGTGTATTCCAGATGTTAAACACACACTGAACCTGCCTCCACCACACTCTCAGACAGTGTATTCCAGATCCTAAACACTCACTGAACCTGCCTCCACCACACTCTCAGACAGTGTATTCCAGATGTTAAACACACACTGAACCTGCCTCCACCACACTCTCAGACAGTGTATTCCAGATCCTAAACACTCACTGAACCTGCCTCCACCACACTCTCAGACAGTGTATTCCAGATCCTAAACACTCACTGAACCTGCCTCCACCACACTCTCAGACAGTGCATTCCAGATCCTAAACACACACTGAACCTGCCTCCACCACACTCTCAGACTGTGTATTCCAGATCCTAAACACTCACTGAACCTGCCTCCACCACACTCTCAGACAGTGTATTCCAGATCCTAAACACTCACTGAACCTGCCTTCACCACACTCTCAGACAGTGTATTCCAGATCCTAAACACACACTGAACCTGCCTCCACCACACTCTCAGACAGTGTATTCCAGATCCGAAACACGCACTGAACCTGCCTCCACCACACTCTCAGACAGTGTATTCCAGATCCTAAACACACACTGAACCTGCCTCCACCACAGTCTCAGACAGTGTATTCCAGATCCTAAACACACACTGAACCTGCCTCCTCCACACTCTCAGACAGTGTATTCCAGATCCTAAACACACACTGAACCTGCCTCCACCACAGTCTCAGACAGTGTATTCCAGATCCTAAACACACACTGAACCTGCCTCCTCCACACTCTCAGACAGTGTATTCCAGATCCTAAACACACACTGAACCTGCCTCCTCCACACTCTCAGACAGTGTATTCCAGATCCTAAACACACACTGAACCTGCCTCCACCACACTCTCAGACAGTGTATTCCAGATCCTAAACACACACTGAACCTGCCTCCACCACACTCTCAGACAGTGTATTCCAGATCCTAAACACTCACTGAACAGTCCCCCACCACACTCTCAGACAGTGTATTCCAGATCCTAAACACTCACTGAACCTGCCTCCACCACACTCTCAGACAGTGTATTCCAGATCCTAAACACACACTGAACCTGCCTCCACCACACTCTCAGACAGTGTATTCCAGATCCTAAACACTCACTGAACCTGCCTCCACCACACTCTCAGACAGTGTATTCCAGATCCTAAACACTTCACTGAACCTGCCTCCACCACACTCTCAGACAGTGTATTCCAGATCCTAAACACTTCACTGAACCTGCCTCCACCGCACTCTCAGACAGTGTATTCCAGATCCTAAACACACACTGAACCTGCCTCCACCACACTCTCAGACAGTGTATTCCAGATCCTAAACACTCACTGAACCTGCCTCCACTACACTCTCAGACAGTGTAATCCAGATCCGAAACACACACTGAACCTGCCTCCACCACACTCTCAGACAGTGTATTCCAGATCCTAAACACTCACTGAACCTGCCTCCACCACACTCTCAGACAGTGTATTCCAGATCCTAAACACTCACTGAACCTGCCTCCACCACACTCTCAGACAGTGTATTCCAGATCGTAAACACTCACTGAACCTGCCTCCACCACACTCTCAGACAGTGTATTCCAAATACTAAACACACACTGAACCTGCCTCCACCACACTCTCAGACAGTGTATTCCAGATACTAAACACACACTGAACCTGCCTCCACCACACTCTCAGACAGTGTATTCCAGATCCTAAACACACACTGAACCTGCCTCCACCACACTCTCAGACAGTGTATTCCAGATCCGAAACACACACTGAACCTGCCTCCACCACACTCTCAGACAGTGTATTCCAGATCCTAAACACTCACTGAACCTGCCTTCACCACACTCTCAGACAGTGTATTCCAGATGTTAAACACTCACTGAACCTGCCTCCACCACACTCTCAGACAGTGTATTCCAGATCCGAAACACGCACTGAACCTGCCTCCACCACACTCTCAGACAGTGTATTCCAGATCCTAAACACACACTGAACCTGCCTCCACCACAGTCTCAGACAGTGTATTCCAGATCCTAAACACACACTGAACCTGCCTCCTCCACACTCTCAGACAGTGTATTCCAGATCCTAAACACTCACTGAACCTGCCTCCACCACACTCTCAGACAGTGTATTCCAGATCCTAAACACTCACTGAACAGTCCCCCACCACACTCTCAGACAGTGTATTCCAGATGTTAAACTCACACTGAACCTGCCTCCACCACACTCTCAGACAGTGTATTCCAGATACTAAACACACACTGAACCTGCCTCCACCACACTCTCAGTGTATTCCAGATCCTAAACACACACTGAACCTGCCTCCACCACACTCCCAGACAGTGTATTCCAGATCCTAAACACTCACTGAACCTGCCTCCACTACACTCTCGGACAGTGTATTCCAGATCCTAAACACACACTGAACCTGCCTCCACCACACTCTCAGACAGTGTATTCCAGATCCTAAACACTCACTGAACCTGCCTCCACCACACTCTCAGACAGTGTATTCCAGATCCTAAACACCCACTGAACCTGCCTCCACCACACTCTCAGACAGTGTATTCCAGATCCTAAACACTCACTGAACCTGCCTCCACCACACTCTCAGACAGTGTATTCCAGATATTAAACACTCACTGAACCTGCCTCCACCACACTCTCAGACAGTGTATTCCAGATCCTAAACACCCACTGAACCTGCCTCCACCACACTCTCAGACAGTGTATTCCAGATCCTAAACACTCACTGAACCTGCCTCCACCACACTCTCAGACAGTGTATTCCAGATCCGAAACACACACTGAACCTGCCTCCACCACACTCTCAGACAGTGTATTCCAGATCCTAAACACTCACTGAACCTGCCTTCACCACACTCTCAGACAGTGTATTCCAGATGTTAAACACTCACTGAACCTGCCTCCACCACACTCTCAGACAGTGTATTCCAGATCCGAAACACGCACTGAACCTGCCTCCACCACACTCTCAGACAGTGTATTCCAGATCCTAAACACACACTGAACCTGCCTCCACCACAGTCTCAGACAGTGTATTCCAGATCCTAAACACACACTGAACCTGCCTCCTCCACACTCTCAGACAGTGTATTCCAGATCCTAAACACTCACTGAACCTGCCTCCACCACACTCTCAGACAGTGTATTCCAGATCCTAAACACTCACTGAACCTGCCTCCACCACACTCTCAGACAGTGTATTCCAGATCCTAAACACCCACTGAACCTGCCTCCACCACACTCTCAGACAGTGTATTCCAGATCCTAAACACTCACTGAACCTGCCTCCACCACACTCTCAGACAGTGTATTCCAGATATTAAACACTCACTGAACCTGCCTCCACCACACTCTCAGACAGTGTATTCCAGATCCTAAACACTCACTGAACCTGCCTCCACTACACTCTCAGACAGTGTATTCCAGATCCGAAACACACACTGAACCTGCCTCCACCACACTCTCAGACAGTGTATTCCAGATCCTAAACACTCACTGAACCTGCCTTCACCACACTCTCAGACAGTGTATTCCAGATGTTAAACACTCACTGAACCTGCCTCCACCACACTCTCAGACAGTGTATTCCAGATCCGAAACACGCACTGAACCTGCCTCCACCACACTCTCAGACAGTGTATTCCAGATCCTAAACACACACTGAACCTGCCTCCACCACAGTCTCAGACAGTGTATTCCAGATCCTAAACACACACTGAACCTGCCTCCTCCACACTCTCAGACAGTGTATTCCAGATCCTAAACACTCACTGAACCTGCCTCCACCACACTCTCAGACAGTGTATTCCAGATCCTAAACACTCACTGAACCTGCCTCCACCACACTCTCAGACAGTGTATTCCAGATCCTAAACACCCACTGAACCTGCCTCCACCACACTCTCAGACAGTGTATTCCAGATCCTAAACACTCACTGAACCTGCCTCCACCACACTCTCAGACAGTGTATTCCAGATATTAAACACTCACTGAACCTGCCTCCACCACACTCTCAGACAGTGTATTCCAGATCCTAAACACCCACTGAACCTGCCTCCACCACACTCTCAGACAGTGTATTCCAGATCCTAAACACTCACTGAACCTGCCTCCACCACACTCTCAGACAGTGTATTCCAGATCCGAAACACACACTGAACCTGCCTCCACCACACTCTCAGACAGTGTATTCCAGATCCTAAACACTCACTGAACCTGCCTCCACCACACTCTCAGACAGTGTATTCCAGATCCGAAACACGCACTGAACCTGCCTCCACCACACTCTCAGACAGTGTATTCCAGATCCTAAACACACACTGAACCTGCCTCCACCACAGTCTCAGACAGTGTATTCCAGATCCTAAACACACACTGAACCTGCCTCCTCCACACTCTCAGACAGTGTATTCCAGATCCTAAACACTCACTGAACAGTCCCCCACCACACTCTCAGACAGTGTATTCCAGATGTTAAACTCACACTGAACCCTGCCTCCACCACACTCTCAGACAGTGTATTCCAGATCCTAAACACACACTGAACCTGCCTCCACCACACTCTCAGTGTATTCCAGATCCTAAACACACACTGAACCTGCCTCCACCACACTCCCAGACAGTGTATTCCAGATCCTAAACACTCACTGAACCTGCCTCCACTACACTCTCGGACAGTGTATTCCAGATCCTAAACACACACTGAACCTGCCTCCACCACACTCTCAGACAGTGTATTCCAGATCCTAAACACTCACTGAACCTGCCTCCACCACACTCTCAGACAGTGTATTCCAGATCCTAAACACACACTGAACCTGCCTCCACCACACTCTCAGACAGTGTATTCCAGATCCTAAACACACACTGAACCTGCCTCCACCACACTCTCAGACAGTGCATTCCAGATCCTAAACACTCACTGAACCTGCCTCCACCACACTCTCACACAGTGTATTCCAGATCCTAAACACACACTGAACCTGCCTCCACCACACTCTCAGACAGTGTATTCCAGATCCTAAACACTCACTGAACCTGCCTCCACCACACTCTCAGACAGTGCATTCCAGATCCTAAACACTCACTGAACCTGCCTCCACCACACTCTCAGACAATGTATTCCAGATCCTAAACACTCACTGAACCTGCCTCCACCACACTCTCAGACAGTGTATTCCAGATCCTAAACACTCACTGAACCTGCCTCCACCACACTCTCAGACAGTGTATTCCAGATCCTAAACACTCACTGAACCTGCCTCCACCACACTCTCAGACAGTGTATTCCAGATCCCAAACACTCACTGAACCTGCCTCCACCACACTCTCAGACAGTGTATTCCAGATCCTAAACACACACTGAACCTGCCTCCACCACACTCTCAGACAGTGTATTCCAGATCCTAAACACTCACTGAACCTGCCTCCACCACACTCTCACACAGTGTATTCCAGATCATAAACACACACTGAACCTGCCTCCACCACACTCTCAGACAGTGTATTCCAGATCCTAAACACACACTGAACCTGCCTCCACCACACTCTCAGACAATGTATTCCAGATCCTAAACACTCACTGAACCTGCCTCCACCACACTCTCAGACAGTGTGTTCCAGATCCTAAACACTCACTGAACCTGCCTCCACCACACTCTCAGACAGTGTATTCCAGATACTAAACACACACTGAACCTGCCTCCACCACACTCTCAGACAGTGTATTCCAGATCCTAAACACACACTGAACCTGCCTCCACCACACTCTCAGACAATGTATTCCAGATCCTAAACACTCACTGAACCTGCCTCCACCACACTCTCAGACAGTGTATTCCAGATACTAAACACACACTGAACCTGCCTTCACCACACTCTCAGACAGTGTATTCCAGATCCAAAACACACACTGAACCTGCCTCCACCACACTCTCAGACAGTGTATTCCAGATCCTAAACACACACTGAACCTGCCTCCACCACAGTCTCAGACAGTGTATTCCAGATCCTAAACACACACTGAACCTGCCTTCACCACACTCTCAGACAGTGTATTCCAGATACTAAACACACACTGAACCTGCCTTCACCACACTCTCAGACTGTGTATTCCAGATCCTAAACACACACTGAACCTGCCTTCACCACACTCTCAGACAGTGTATTCCAGATCCTAAACACACACTGAACCTGCCTCCACCACAGTCTCAGACAGTGTATTCCAGATCCTAAACACACACTGAACCTGCCTTCACCACACTCTCAGACAGTGTATTCCAGATACTAAACACACACTGAACCTGCCTCCACCACACTCTCAGACAGTGTGTTCCAGATCCTAAACACTCACTGAACCTGCCTCCACCACACTCTCAGACAGTGTATTCCAGATACTAAACACTCACTGAACCTGCCTTCACCACACTCTCAGACAGTGTATTCCAGATGTTAAACACACACTGAACCTGCCTCCACCACACTCTCAGACAGTGTATTCCAGATCCTAAACACTCACTGAACCCTGCCTCCACCACACTCTCAGGACAGTGTATTCCAGATCCTAAACACTCACTGAACCTGCCTCCACCACACTCTCAGACAGTGTATTCCAGATGTTAAACACACACTGAACCTGCCTCCACCACACTCTCAGACAGTGTATTCCAGATCCTAAACACTCACTGAACCTGCCTCCACCACACTCTCAGACAGTGTATTCCAGATGTTAAACACACACTGAACCTGCCTCCACCACACTCTCAGGACAGTGTATTCCAGATCCTAAACACACACTGAACCTGCCTTCACCACACTCTCAGACAGTGTATTCCAGATACTAAACACACACTGAACCTGCCTCCACCACACTCTCAGACAGTGTGTTCCAGATCCTAAACACTCACTGAACCTGCCTCCACCACACTCTCAGACAGTGTATTCCAGATACTAAACACTCACTGAACCTGCCTTCACCACACTCTCAGACAGTGTATTCCAGATGTTAAACACACACTGAACCTGCCTCCACCACACTCTCAGACAGTGTATTCCAGATCCTAAACACTCACTGAACCTGCCTCCACCACACTCTCAGACAGTGTATTCCAGATCCTAAACACTCACTGAACCTGCCTCCACCACACTCTCAGACAGTGTATTCCAGATGTTAAACACACACTGAACCTGCCTCACACCACACTCTCAGACAGTGTATTCCAGATCCTAAACACTCACTGAACCTGCCTCCACCACACTCTCAGACAGTGTATTTCCAGATGTTAAACACACACTGAACCTGCCTCCACCACACTCTCAGACAGTGTATTCCAGATCCTAAAACACTCACTGAACCTGCCTCCACCACACTCTCAGACAGTGTATTCCAGATCCTAAACACTCACTGAACCTGCCTCCATCCACACTCTCAGACAGTGCATTCCAGATCCTAAACACACACTGAACCTGCCTCCACCACACTCTCAGACTGTGTATTCCAGATCCTAAACACTCACTGAACCTGCCTCCACCACACACTCTCAGACAGTGTATTCCAGATCCTAAACACTCACTGAACCTGCCTTCACCACACTCTCAGACAGTGTATTCCAGATCCTAAACACACACTGAACCTGCCTTCACCACACTCTCAGACAGTGTATTCCAGATCCGAAACACGCACTGAACCTGCCTCCACCACACTCTCAGACAGTGTATTCCAGATCCTAAACACACACTGAACCTGCCTCCACCACAGTCTCAGACAGTGTATTCCAGATCCTAAACACACACTGACCTGAACCTGCCTCCCTCCCACACTCTCAGACAGTGTATTCCAGATCCTAAACACACACTGAACCTGCCTCCACCACAGTCTCAGACAGTGTATTCCAGATCCTAAACACACACTGAACCTGCCTCCTCCACACTCTCAGACAGTGTATTCCAGATCCTAAACACACACTGAACCTGCCTCCTCCACACTCTCAGACAGTGTATTCCAGATCCTAAACACACACTGAACCATGCCTCCACCACACTCTCAGACAGTGTATTCCAGATCCTAAACACTCACTGAACAGTCCCCCACCACACTCTCAGACAGTGTATTCCAGATCCTAAACACTCACTGAACCTGCCTCCACCACACTCTCAGACAGTGTATTCCAGATCCTAAACACACACTGAACCTGCCTCCACCACACTCTCAGACAGTGTATTCCAGATCCTAAACACTCACTGAACCTGCCTCCACCACAACTCTCAGACAGTGTATTCCAGATCCTAAACACTTCACTGAACCTGCCTCCACCACACTCTCAGACAGTGTATTCCAGATCCTAAACACTTCACTGAACCTGCCTCCACCGCACTCTCAGACAGTGTATTCCAGATCCTAAACACACACTGAACCTGCCTCCACCACACTCTCAGACAGTGTATTCCAGATCCTAAACACTCACTGAACCTGCCTCCACTACACTCTCAGACAGTGTAATCCAGATCCGAAACACACACTGAACCTGCCTCCACCACACTCTCAGACAGTGTATTCCAGATCCTAAACACTCACTGAACCTGCCTCCACCACACTCTCAGACAGTGTATTCCAGATCCTAAACACTCACTGAACCTGCCTCCACCACACTCTCAGACAGTGTATTCCAGATCGTAAACACTCACTGAACCTGCCTCCACCACACTCTCAGACAGTGTATTCCAAATACTAAACACACACTGAACCTGCCTCCACCACACTCTCAGACAGTGTATTCCAGATCCTAAACACACACTGAACCTGCCTCCACCACACTCTCAGACAGTGTATTCCAGATCCTAAACACACACTGAACCTGCCTCCACCACACTCTCAGACAGTGTATTCCAGATCCGAAACACACACTGAACCTGCCTCCACCACACTCTCAGACAGTGTATTCCAGATCCTAAACACTCACTGAACCTGACCTTCACCACACTCTCAGACAGTGTATTCCAGATGTTAAACACTCACTGAACCTGCCTCCACCACACTCTCAGACAGTGTATTCCAGATCCGAAACACGCACTGAACCTGCCTCCACCACACTCTCAGACAGTGTATTCCAGATCCTAAACACACACTGAACCTGCCTCCACCACAGTCTCAGACAGTGTATTCCAGATCCTAAACACACACTGAACCTGCCTCCTCCACACTCTCAGACAGTGTATTCCAGATCCTAAACACTCACTGAACCTGCCTCCACCACACTCTCAGACAGTGTATTCCAGATCCTAAACACTCACTGAACAGTCCCCCCACCACACTCTCAGACAGTGTATTCCAGATGTTAAACTCACACTGAACCTGCCTCCACCACACTCTCAGACAGTGTATTCCAGATACTAAACACACACTGAACCTGCCTCCACCACACTCTCAGTGTATTCCAGATCCTAAACACACACTGAACCTGCCTCCACCACACTCCCAGACAGTGTATTCCAGATCCTAAACACTCACTGAACCTGCCTCCACTACACTCTCGGACAGTGTATTCCAGATCCTAAACACACACTGAACCTGCCTCCACCACACTCTCAGACCAGTGTATTCCAGATCCTAAACACTCACTGAAACCTGCCTCCACCAACACTCTCAGACAGTGTATTCCAGATCCTAAACACCCACTGAACCTGCCTCCACCACACTCTCAGACAGTGTATTCAGATCCTAAACACTCACTGAACCTGCCTCCACCACACTCTCAGACAGTGTATTCCAGATATTAAACACTCACTGAACCTGCCTCCACCCACACTCTCAGACAGTGTATTCCAGATCCTAAACACCCACTGAACCTGCCTCCACCACACTCTCAGACAGTGTATTCCAGATCCTAAACACTCACTGAACACTGCCTCCACCACACTCTCAGACAGTGTATTCCAGATCCGAAACACACACTGAACCTGCCTCCACCACACTCTCAGACAGTGTATTCCAGATCCTAAACACTCACTGAACCTGCCTTCACCACACTCTCAGACAGTGTATTCCAGATGTTAAACACTCACTGAACCTGCCTCCACCACACTCTCAGACAGTGTATTCCAGATCCGAAACACGCACTGAACCTGCCTCCACCACACTCTCAGACAGTGTATTCCAGATCCTAAACACACACTGAACCTGCCTCCACCACAGTCTCAGACAGTGTATTCCAGATCCTAAACACACACTGAACCTGCCTCCTCCACACTCTCAGACAGTGTATTCCAGATCCTAAACCACTCACTGAACCTGCCTCCACCACACTCTCAGACAGTGTATTCCAGATCCTAAACACTCACTGAACAGTCCCCCACCACACTCTCAGACAGTGTATTCCAGATGTTAAACTCACACTGAACCTGCCTCCACCACACTCTCAGACAGTGTATTCCAGATACTAAACACCACACTGAACCTGCCTCCACCACACTCTCAAGTGTATTCCAGATCTAAACACACACTGAACCTGCTCCACCACACTCCCAGACAGTGTATTCCAGATCCTAAACACTCACTGAACCTGCCTCCACTACACTCTCGGACAGTGTATTCCAGATCCTAAACACACACTGAACCTGCCTCCACCACACTCTCAGACAGTGTATTCCAGATCCTAAACACTCACTGAACCTGCCTCCACCACACTCTCAGACAGTGTATTCCCAGATCCTAAACACCCCACTGAACCTGCCTCCACCACACTCTCAGACAGTGTATTCCAGATCCTAAACACTCACTGAACCTGCCTCCACCACACTCTCAGACAGTGTATTCCAGATGTTAAACACACACTGAACCCTGCCTCCACCACACTCTCGGACAGTGTATTCCAGATCCTAAACACTCACTGAACCTGCCTCCACCACACTCTCAGACAGTGTATTCCAGATCCTAAACACTCACTGAACATCCCTCCACCACACTCTCAGACAGTGTATTCCAGATGTTAAACACACACTGAACCTGCCTCCACCACACTCTCAGACAGTGTATTCCAGATACTAAACACTCACTGAACCTGCCTCCACCACACTCTCAGTGTATTCCAGATCCTGAACACACACTGAACCTGCCTCCACCACACTCTCGGACAGTGTATTCCAGATCCTAAACACTCACTGAACCTGCCTCCACCACACTCTCAGAACAGTGTATTCCAGATCCTAAACACACACTGAACCTGCCTCCACCACACTCTCAGACAGTGTATTCCAGATCCTAACCACTCGCTGTGTTGAAAACTGTTTCCCTCGTGTCACTTTTGCTTCTTTTGCAATCACTTCAAATCTGTGCCCTTTTATTTTCAATCCTCTCGTGAGTGGGAACAGGTTTTTTTCATTGTTCACTCTGTCCAGACCCATCATGATTTTGAATACCTCGATCAAATTTCGCCTCAGCCTTCCCTTCTGCATTGAAAACAGTCCCAGCTTCTCCAGTCTATCTTCATAACGGAAATACAGAACTGAAATAAGTAAATAGACCAATAAAACAAAGGAAGAAGTCCATCTAATTGTCTCAGTCTCTCACTCCTCCCACTCGGATGCACACACACACCCCTTCACCCCCCCCCACTACCTCCCAGGACAGTGATACAGGAACAAAGCCATCTGTGTGTGCCTGTCCCACACTCCAGCTCGCCCACTTCAAACTTCACACCTGAAATATATTGCTCTGATTCTTCTTGAGTATCACCTTTCTATAATATTTCCACATACACATCTAGATTTAGACCGGATTTAATTACAGATTGGGTAAAAGTAAAGAATGGCTCACTTGAACATCTGGGCAATTCAAGAAATGGTGTCATCATCATCAACATTGTGAAAAAGAGACCATTTAGGACAAGAGGCAGGGTTTAAAACACTCGCAAGTAGCGTGTGCCGCTTTTGCCAGCGGAGGAAGGGAACCCGGAAGTTAATGGCAGGCTGCGCTGCCCACAATGCACCGCCCGGCGAGAAACCGCTCTATCGGCTGCAGCGGCGGGGGAGGACAGTGCGCAAAGACCGGCTGGCTTGGCGGGTGGAGGAGTCGCAGCTGCGCACTAGTGGACATGGGGGGGGGCGGGGCCAGATGGGCGCCTGCGCCCCAGTGAGTAGGGGTTGGGGCCGAGCCCGGCGTCAGCGCAGTGTGTGGGGGGGCGGGTCCGAGCTTGGCGTCTGCGCAGAGTGGCTGGGGCGTGTGGGCGGGGCCGAGCTTGGCGTCTGGGTAGGGGGCGTGGCCGTTCTGGCGCCTGCGCAGAGTGGCTGGGCGTGTGGGGCGGGGCAGGGGCTTGGCGTCTGGGTAGGGGGCGTGGCCGGTTCTGGCGCCTGCGCAGTTTGTGGCTCCGGGAGGCGGAGGCCTGAGGATCCCCCAGCATCAGGTAGAGGAGCTGCCCGGGGGGAGAGGAAGGGGGAGGAAGGGGAGAGGGGGGCAGAGTCCAGGACCCTGGGCCCTCAGCCTGGGAGGGAGGAATCCAGCAGCTCATTTCATTCATTATTCTTTGTTTGTTATTTATTTAATTCTTTGCAAAAAAAAATTTTTTTTTGTAAAAATATGTTTATTAAAATTCCTCTATTTCCCCTCCTCCCTCCACCACCCTCGCACCTCCCTCCTCCCTCCTCCCTCCTCCACCCTCAACCTCCCTCCTCCCTCCTCCTCCCCTCCACCACCCTCCACCTCCCTCCTCCCTCCTCCTCCCTCCTCCTCCCTCCACCTCCCTCCACCACCTCCACCTCCCCTCCCTCCCTCCTCCTCCCCTCCACCTCCCTCCACCTCCCTCCTCCTCCCCTCCACCTCCCTCCACCTCCCTCCTCCCTCCTCTCCCTCCTCCACCCTCCACCTCCCTCCTCCCCTCCTCCTCCCTCCACCTCCCTCCTCCTCCCTCCACCTCCCACCTCCCTCCTCCTCCCTCCTCCTCCCTCCACCACCCTCCACCTCCCTCCTCCCTCCTCCTCCCCCTCCACCTCCCTCCTCCTCCCTCCACCTCCCACCTCCCTCCTCCTCCCTCCACCACCCTCCACCTCCCTCCACCTCCCCCTCCTCCCTCCTCCTCCCCTCCACCTCCCTCCTCCTCCCTCCACCTCCCTCCCCTCCTCCTCCCTCCACCTCCCCTCCACCACCCTCCACCACCCTCCTCCCTCCTCCTCCCCTCCACCACCCTCCTCCTCCCTCCACCTCCACCTCCCTCCTCCTCCCTCCACCTCCCTCCTCTCCACCTCCCTCCACCTCCCTCCCTCCCTCCACCTCCCACCTCCCTCCTCCTCCCCCCCTCCTCCTCCCTCCACCTCCCTCCTCTCCACCTCCCTCCCCTCCTCCACCCTCCTCCTCCCCCCTCCTCCTCCCCTCCACCTCCCTCCCCTCCTCCTCCCTCCTCCTCCCTCCACCCCTCCCTCCCCTCCTCCTCCCTCCTCACCCTCCTCCTCCCTCCTCCTCCCTCCACCTCCCTCTCCCCTCCCCTCCTCCTCCCTCCCCCTCCCCTCCTCCTCCCTCCAA